>NC_053024.1:263646049-263826334 GCF_003073215.2 Triticum urartu
AAGCTTCATACATAAGGAAAGGAGGGATTTTAGATCATCCGATCGAAATCGAACGGTCTCGGGTAAATAGGTTAGGGAGCCCAAATAACACGAGCGGTCAATCTACACTATAATAAGACCACACGCCAACTTTCATCCCATTCCGAGAACATTTTCCGGCCGCCTATAAAATAATATTTCGTGCGTGCCGCGGGCGCGTGCAATTGTGTTTGGGCTCAGAACGGACAACGGACGGAACTGGGGGAACCCTGACGGATGCAAGTTTTGAAAACATGCAGATGCAATGCAGATGATGACATGGCAATATGTAAAACGCAAGCGAATGACAAGGCACCAACAGCGAATAACTAGAAGACACCTGGCGCATCGGTCTCGGGGCGTCACACCTGAGCTGGGTTGCGTCACCTGCACTGGTATCATCGGCACCTGCAAGCTGTTTGCAAGTATCCGTGAGCCACGAGGACTCAGCAATCTCACACCCGCGAGATCAAGACTATTTAAGCTTATGGAGAGAAAGGGTAATGAGGTGGGGCTGCAGCAAGCACTAAGCAAATATGGTGGCTAACATACGCAAATAAGAGCGAGAAGAGAAGCAATGCACGATCGTGAACTAGAAGTGATTAAGAAGTGATCCTGAAACTACTTACGTTCAAACATAACACAAGAACCGTGTCCACTTCCCGGACTCCGCCGAGAAGAGACCATCACGGCTACACACGCGGTTGATTCATTTTAAATTAAGTTAAGTGTCAGGTTTTCTACAACCGGATATTAAGAAATTCCCATCTGCCCATAACCGCGGCCACGGCTTCCAAAAGTTCAAAACCCTGCAGGGGTGTCCCAACTTAGCCCATCACAAGTTGTCACAGGTCAACGAAGGATATTCCTTCTCCCAGGAAGACCCGATCAGGCTCGGAATCCCGGTTACAAGACATTTCGACAATGGTAAAACAAGACCAGCAAAACCGCCTGATGTGCCGACAAATCCCGATAGGAGTCACATGTATCTCGTTCTCAAGGCACATCGGATGAGCGCTCCGTACAACTAAAACCAAACCTCAAGTTGCTCCGAGGTGGCGCTGCAAAGGACTCTAGTTTGGACCAACACTCAGAGGAGCACTGGCCCGGGGGTTTAAAATAAAGATGACCCTTGAGTCTGAAGAACCCAAGGGAAAAGGCTTAGGTGGCAAATGGTAAAACCAAGGTTGGGCCTTGCTGGAGGAGTTTTATTCAAAGCGAACTGTCAAGGGGTTCCCATTATAACCCAACCGCATAAGGAACGCAAAATCAAGGAACATAACACCGGTATGACGGAAACTAGGGCGGCAAGAGTGGAACAAAACACCAGGCATAAGGCCAAACCTTCCACCCTTTACCAAGTATGTAGATGCATTAAAGTAAGCAAGATATAATAATGATATCCCAACAAATATCCATGTTCCAACAAGGAACAAACTTCATCTTCACCTGCAACTAACAATGCTATAAGAGGGGCTGAGCAAAGCGGTAACATAGCCAAACAACGTTTTGCTAGGGCAAGGTGGGTTAGAGGATTGACATGGCAATATGGGAGGCATGATATAGCAAGTGGTAGGTATCGCGACACAGCAATAGAGCAAGCAAAGATAGAAGTGATTTCGAGGCTATGGTCATCTTGCCTGAAATCCCGCAAGGAAGAAGAACGAGTCCATGACGAAGAAAACGGACGAAGTCGAACGAATCCTCACAAACGCGACGTGAATGGAACCAACCCGAAGAAGCACACCAGAAATAAGCAAACAACATAGTAAACAACCATCACATAATCATGGCATGATGCACAACCAAGTATGGTGCATGTCCGGTTTACTGAGGCATGGCATGGCAAGGTGCACAAACAATACTACAAGTTAAGTGGAGCTCAATATCCAACGAGTTGCATATTGACGGAACACCACTTCAATTATTTAGTTCGATCTCGTTTATGTACCCAACAATATTAAATGTTGATTAACATGGCAAGAGGTGAAGCAAATGAAAACTACCTATCTAGGCAAGTTTAAATGAGGCCGGAACAACAAACAACAAATCTGGAGACTCCTCATGTGCAAATATTTGGTTTGGTATTGTTCTGCCCTAAACCATATTTTAGAGTTGTTAAACATGCAAATTAAAGCCACCATGTTAAACTAGGCATTTTCTACCCCATTTACATATAAAGTTTATTACAAACCGAGTTACGGTTATTTAGTTATGAGTTAAAGCATTTTAGCACGGCAATAGGCAAATTATATGCAAATAGCAAGTTTAACATTTTAAACATGCTTGAAAGTTGGATATTATGAAATTACATGAAAATCTGAGTCAGATGTATATATGACAGGTTTTAGTTGGATGCACGGTTATTTAGTTATTGACAATTCAAAATGATGGCATTTTTGTGAATATGCAGAAAGTGAATAAAATGCTAAATCACATGGGATAGGAAAAAACATACACGGGCCCAAAGCATTAGAGTGCAGAGGCCCAGAACTGGATTTGGCCCATGCAGGAGTGCAAAAGAAAATAAATAAATAAAAGGGGTAGAATTGGGTGCCCCTGGGATTCAAACACAGGATCTCCTGGGTGGAGGTTTTCTGCGGTGACCAAATCAGCTACTACTCTGCTTGTGTAACACATGGGAGCCAACAGCTCTTAACCAAGGACTAAAATGAACGAGCTTTTGAGCCATGGCTCACAGTGGTTGTCGACGACACAGATGAGCACAACAGCGGCAACCACGGCAGCAAAGGGCCGACGGGGGTGCGGGAGACGGTGAGGGTGCAGCTACAGGATGCGCGCATTCAGCGGCTCGACCTCGAGCTCGCGCTCGACTCAGGCATGGCACAGCGGCTTCAGGCGATGCAGGGCGGCAGTGTTCGAGGCCATGGCGGCGGGGACCTGGTTCAGAGAGGTAGAAAGGTGAGTGCGAGAGGAGCTGGGCGGAAGGGAAAGAAACAGAGCAGGGGCGACAGGAAACGAGGGTGGCAATGCTGTTCACCGGCGAAGTTCGGCAGCAACGGCGAGGCCTTGAGGTGGAGAATAGGAGAGTTCCGGCCTGATTCAGATGGTGGCGCGAGGAAGCGGCTCGGGCAGTGGAGTTCATCAGGGGAGGCCAGTCCGTGCGCGTGCGGTCGAGGGGCGTGGTCAACGCAGGCAGGGGATCGGGCAGTTCTTGGCACCGGCCTTGTCCTGTCGCTCGAAGCAGAGGAAGGCAGTGCACGATGCAGAGGCTGGACAGCGGCCGGACTTGGCGCGAACTCCGGCAAGGAAGCATTAGATCGAGGCGGAGAAGAGCAGATCCAATCGGTGTTGGTGGCGGACAGTGTGAGGACGACCGAGGACGCCGACGAGCTTGTTCGGGCATCCAGGACGGGACCTCCTACGAGGTGTCAGGGTTGCCGGCGGGTGGCGGGGTGGGGCTTGCTCCGGCGAGAACGAGGTGGAAGCGGGGTCGGGCGACGCTCGGGACTGCTGTTGCTTTGGTGGCCGGCGGGCACGGTTCCCTGCGAGGAACAACGGGACGGGGAGGCACGGTCAGGGAGGAACAGTGTGAGGAGGGAAGGAAGAGCAGGGAGGAAGGGCGCGGTCCTGCGTGCTCGGGGCGGGGCGCCATGCACAGAGAGGAGCTTGAGCTCCTGGTTGCTGCCGGAGGATGACGGGTCCGGGTCGGTGGCTTCGGATGCCGGCAGGAGAAGTGGCTCGGGGTCGAGAGGGCTGGTGATTGGTGGGTTTGGATCGGGAGGGATCCCAAGAAAGGAGAGGACTGGCGGCGGGGGTGAGGGGATTTGTTGGATGGGACAAGGCTCCTAAATTTTTGGGTTGCCCCGGTTATATATGCTGGTGGATTAGGTTAGGGGGGTTATTTGGTCCGTCCGATCGAAATTGGGCAGTCGAGAATAAAATGCTTTGGGAGACCAAACAAATAATCACAGATGTTTTTCGGATGTTTGGGGATGATCCGAATCCAACGGTGACGAGTGTCCGGTTCGGGTTCGGGTAAGTTTCGAACACTCACGCGAGGGGGTCGAAGCACGATGCAAAGAGGGGTTAGGTGGTTAGGGGGATTTCGGGCCCCTCGATAACAAATGGACGGCTCCGGATGTGAGGAGGGTTAGGTTGGGCCTGGCGGTGAGAGGTAGTGCAGAAGGCAATGGGCTGAGAAGAGAGAAGAGAGAGAGGCCCGGCGATTATTTCCGGAGATCGAAAACGTCCGACGTTTGACCGACTATACTGCCGCTATAGTTAATCGTTGGGGCGTCAAACGAACTCCGAATGCGATGAAACTTGGCAGACGGTCTACCTACAACATAACAAGACCGGACGCCAAATCTCATCCCATTCTGAGAACATTTTCCGGCCACTTAAAAAAAATACTATTCGGACATGCCGCGGGCGCGTGCGAGTGTGGTTGGACTTGGAACGGACAACAGACAGAACTGGGGAACCCGGACGGATGCAAGTTTTAAAAACAATGACGGCAACGAGTGCCGATGCAATGCGGATGATGTCATGGCAAAAATGCAACACGCAGACAAATGACAAGGCAACAACGGCGCATAACTGGAAGACACCTGGCGCAACGGTCTCGGGGCATCACAATCAACGAGGAGAGCACGAGGCAGGGGGCGCCCACCCCCCTGGGCGCGCCCTCCACCCTCGTGGTCCTCTCGTGGCTCCCCTGATGTATTTTTTCCTGCTATATATATCCATATACCCTAAAACTACCAGGGACGACAATAGATCGGGAGTTCCGCCGCCAGAAGCCTCCGTAGCCACCGAAAACCAATCTAGACCCGTTCTGGCACCCTGCCGGAGGGGGAAATCCCTCTCCGGTGGCCATCTTCATCATCCCGGCGCTCTCCATGATGAGGAAGGAGTAGTTTTCCCTCGGGGATGAGGGTATGTACCAGTAGTTATGTGTTTGATCTCTCTCTCTCTCGTGTTCTTGAGGTGATACGATCTTGATGTATATCGAGCTTTTCTATTGTAGTTGGATCTTATGATGTTTCTCCCCCTCTACTCTCTTGTAATGGATTGAGTTTTCCCTTTGAAATTATCTTATCGGATTGAGTCTTTAAGGATTTGAGAACACTTGATGTATGTCTTGCCGTGCTTATTTGTGGTGACAATGGGATATCACGTGATCCACTTGACATATGTTTTGGTGATCGACTTGCGGGTTCCGCCCATGAACCTACACATAGGGGTTGGCACACGTTTTCGTCTTGACTCTCCGGTAGAAACTTTGGGGCACTCTTTGAGATTCTATGTGTTGGTTGAATAGATGAATTTGAGATTGTGTGATGCATATCGTATAATCATACCCACGGAAACTTGAGGTGACGTTGGAGTATCTAGGTGACATTAGGGTTTTGGTTGATTTGTGTCTTAAGGTGTTATTCTAGTACGAATTCTAGGGCTGTTTGTGACACTTATAGAAATAGCCCAACGGATTGATTGGAAAGAATAACTTTGAGGTGGTTTCGTACCCTACCATAATCTCTCCGTTTGTTCTCCGCTATTAGTGACTTTGGAGTGACTCTTTGTTGCATGTTGAGGGATAGTTATGTGATCCAATTATGTTATTATTGTTGAGAGAACTTGCACTAGTGAAAGTATGAACCCTAGGCCTTGTTTCAATGCATTGCAATACCATTTACGCTCACTTTTATCATTGGTTACCTTGCTGTTTTTATATTTTCAGATTACAAAAACTATTATCTACAATCCATATACCACTTGTATCACCATCTCTTCGCCGAACTAGTGCACCTATACAATTTACCGTTGTATTGGGTTTGTTGGGGACACAAGAGACTCTCTGTTATTTGGTTGCAGGGTTGTTTGAGAGAGACCATCTTCATCCTACGCCTCCTACGGATTGATAAACCTTAGGTCATCCACTTGAGGGAAATTTTCTACTGTCCTACAAACCTCTACACTTGGAGGCCCAACAATGTCTACCAGAAGAAGGTTGTGTAGTAGACATCAAGCTCTTTTCTGGCACCATTGCCGGGGAGGTTTGCGCTTGAAGGTATATCTTTAGATCTTGCAATCGAATCTTTTTCTTTCTTGTTTTAGCACTAGTTTAGTCTGCCTCATACGCTTCATCTTTTTAATATCTTTCGTGAGTATGATGGAAAGGAAAGTTGTGCGGAAGTGTTAGAAGAAGAATGCATTAGAATGTTTGGCACTAAATCTTTGAATGATGAGCATGATTGCAATGTTATTAGTATGAACTCTTTGAATACCCATAGTACTAATGATGATTGCACTAGTTATGATGAAAATGTCTCCTATGAACATGTCAATTTTTGTGGAGTGCATTGGGTTTGCAAGTACACAACAAATAGGGAAGATAGATATTGCAAGAGGCATAAGCATTTAGAAACTAAATGGTTGCAAGAAAGGCCAAATGTTAGTGCTAAAAATTAAAATTTCTTAGCCATACTTGTGAACTTTGCAATGAACATGGTCATTTAAATATCAAATGCAAATTGTTTCATGATCGAATCGTGTCCAAAAATTGTGATGACTTGATTTCCCTTGCACATTATAATGAACTTAGTTTGCTTTTGGGTTATGAAGAAATGAAACATCAAACTAAGATTATTCCAGAATATAACCTCGAGAAATTCCTCGATATTGATCTAGAAGAAATTTATATGTATTGTGCGGTGAATTGCATTGAAAATCCTTATCTTGCCAATTATATAAAGAAAAGAAAACAAATAGGCGATGAAGAGAATACTAATGGAAGGGAAGAGACTTCCCAAAATCCTCCTATTATTTCTTATGATGAATCTGGTAACGAGGAGGAGCCTTGTAACCCAACCCGTAATTCCCCCCCCCCCCCGTAATTCCACCGACACCCCCACTCCCTCCCGAAAATATCTCCCCCTCTCTCCCCCGACTGGATCAGGATCGAGGGAGGAGACCGTCGACGCCGCCGCCTCGTCCTCGAACCTCGCCGCCGCCCGGTGCCACACCGATCCCGCGTCGACCGCCGGAGCTCCTCCGCCCCAACGACACCGCCTCTGTTGCGGCCGCCTCCTCCCCTGCGTCGTCTCGTCCCCATCCCCCACCCCGAGCACCGCGGCCCCATACCCTACGCCCCGCGGTGAGGCCCCTGGCCTCCTCTCCCCCGCTTCTGCTCCAGCATCGCCGAACGCGCCGCACCGCGCACGCGCCCCGCCCACGCCTCGGGGCCGCGCTCGTCGCGCCCTCCGTCGGGCGGCTGCGGCTGCACCGTAGCCCTGCTCTGGCCGCGCCCACGGCCGCGCACACATGTGCATGCCACCCGCACCCCACGTCGGCTCGGACCTCCCTTGCCCGCCTCCACTTGCCTGCCCGCACCTGCCGCGCCATGGCCTCGCTTGGCCGTCACCCCCACTGCACGCTGCTGCTGCTCGGCTTCGCCTGCTGTCGCGCATGCGCGCCCGAGCCCCGCGCACTCACCGCCCCATCTGGCTCTGGCGAGTGCGTCTGCTGCCGAGCTCGCTCTGCCAACACTGGCCGCTCGCCGCGCTTCCTGCTCGCCGCCCTACCGCCTCCCCACACGCGGCTCCGCCACCCCCTGGCCCCGCCGTGCGCACCCTCTCCCTCTGGTTCTGGTGAACCGCGCCCCTGCCTCCACCACTCGCTACAACTGCGACCCCCTGCTACCCTCTGTTGCTCCGGTCACCGCCCCGCTCCGGTCGCCGTCGCGGCCCCTGGTCACCCGCATTCATGCCCAAACGCCTGGGGCTCCGCTCGGCTGCAGCCCCGTTTGGCCCGCGCCCGTTAGCCCCTGGTGGCTCGGATGAGCCTCTGACTAGGGGGACCCACCCCCTGAGAACAAAAAAAGGAATTAAAAATAAATCATAAATAAAATGTTTAATTAAATTAATTAAATAAATAAATAAATTAAAGAATTAATTAACTTAATTAATCTTGTTTAATTAACTTAATCAATTAACTACACTAATCAAACCTGTTTAGTTAGCCTAAGTCTATGACAGGTGGGTCCCACTGGACCCACAGGCCAGGTTTGACTCTGGTCAGCCGGGTTTAACCTGTTGACATCATGGTGATGTCATGCTGACATCACCTTTCACTATTTTGGATAATGTTCTATTAAAATAATTAATTAAATGCTAAAAATGATTTAAACCTTTTAAAAACAATATAAAATAAACCGTAGCTCAGATGAAAAAACATTGTACATGAAAGTTACTCAGAACGACGAGACGAATCTGGATACGCAGCCCGTTCATCTGCCACGCATCCATAGCATAGCGAACACGCAACTTTCCCTCTCTGGTTCATCTGTCCGAAAACGCGAAACACCGGGGATCTTTTCCCGGATGTTTCCCCACTTCACCGGTACCACCTCATACCGCCTTAGGGCACCCTAGCTCCGCTACTTGTCTTGTCATGCATCGCTACGCATCTGTTTGCTTAATATTTATTGTTTCTTCCCCTCTTCTCTCGCTAGACACCGAGACCGACGCCGCTACTAGCCAGTACGACTACGGTGTTGACGACCCCTCTCTCTTGCCAGAGCAACCAGGCAAGCCCCCCCTTGATCACCAGATATCGCCTACTCTTCTCTATACTTCTTGCATTAGAGTAGTGTAGCATGTTACTGCTTTCGTTAATCCTATTCTGATGCATAGCATGTCCTTGCTACTACTGTTGTTACCTTTACCTGCAATCCTAATGCTTAGTATAGGATGCTAGTTTATCATCAGTGGCCATACATTCTTGTCCGTCTGCCATGCTATACTATCGGGCCGTGATCACTCGGGAGGTGATCATGGGTATATACTATATACTTTATACAAGATACATGTGATGACTAAAGTCGGGTTGGCTCGAGGAGTACCCGCGGTTGATTCACGAATTGGGGGCTGGAAGGACATACTTTCCCGACAGCCCTTTGTGTGGATCTTTGTGGTGAAGCGATAGGGCAGGTTGAGACCACCTAGGAGAGAGGTGGGCCTGGCCCTGGTCGGCGTTCGCGGTTATTTCAAGATAACACGTTTAACGAGATCTTGGTATTTGATCTGAGTTTGGCCACTGGCCTATACGCACTAACCATCTACGCGGGGACAGTTATGGGCACTCGACGTTGTGGTATCAGCCGAAGCCTTCGTGACGTCAGCGACTGAGCGGCGCGCGCCGGATTGGACCGTAAGCCTGCTCTTGTATTAAGGGGGCTAGTTCTTGTATTAAGCCGGATTGGACCGGCCGCGTACGCAACATGGAGGTGTGCAATGGACGATGGGCCCAGACCCCTGCGCCATAGGATTTAGACCGGCGTGCTGACCTCTCTGTTGTGCCTAGGTAGGGCTGCGACGTGTTGATCTTCCGAGGCCGGCCATGACCCAGGAAAGTGTGTCCGGGAAAATGGGATCGAGCGTGTTGGGTTATGTGGTGCACCCCTGCAGGGAAATTAATCTATTCGAATAGCCGTGATCTTTGGTAACAGGATGGCTTGGAGTTGTACCTTGACCTTATGACAACTAGAACCGGATACTTAATAAAACACACCCTTCCAAGTTCCAGATACAACCGGTGATCGCTCTCTCACAGGGCGACGAAGGGAGGATCATCGGTTAGGATTATGCTATGCGATGCTACTTGGTGAACTTACCATCTACTCTCTTCTCCTGCTGCAAGATGGAGGTTACCAGAAGCGTAGTCTTCGAAAGGACTAGCTATCCCCCTCTTATTCCGGCATTCTGTAGTTCAGTCCACATATGATACTCTTATTCCATTTGATACCAATGCATACATATGTAGTGTAGCTCCTTGCTTGCGAGTACTTTGGATGAGTACTCACGGTTGCTTTGCTCCCCCTTTTCCCCCTTTCTATACTCGATTGTTGCAACTAGATGTTGGAGCCCAGGAGCCGGACGCCACCGTTGACGACGACTACTACTACTCGGGAGGTGCCTACTACTACGTGCAGCCCACTGACGACGACCAGGAGTAGTTTAGGAGGATCCCAGGCAGGAGGCCTGCGCCTCTTTCGATATGTATCCCAGTTTGTGCTAGCCTTCTTAAGGCAAACTTGTTTAACTTATGTCTGTACTCAGATATTGTTGCTTCCGCTGACTCATCTATGATCGAGCTCTTGTATTCGAGCCCTCAAGGCCCCTGGCTTGTAATATGATGCTTGTATGACTTATTTTATTTGTAGAGTTGTGTTGTGCTATCTTCCCGTGAGTCCCGTTGTGCTAGCCCTCAGGGAGGATTGGGATTTAGACTGGCGTGCTGACCTCTCTGTTGTGCCTAGGTAGGGCTGCGACGTGTTGATCTTCCGAGGCCGGGCATGACCCAGGAAAGTATGTCCGGCCAAATGGGATCGAGCATGTTGGGTTATGTGGTGCACCCCTGCAGGGAAGTTAATCTATTCGAATAGCCATGATCTTCAGTAACAGGACGACTTGGAGTTGTACCTTGACCTTATGACAACTAGAACCGGATACTTAATAGAACACACCCTTCCAAGTGCCAGATACAACCGGTGATCGCTCTCTCACAGGGCGACGAAGGGAGGATCATTGGTTAGGATTATGCTATGCAATGCAACTTGGTGAACTTACCATCTACTCTCTTCTCCTGCTGCAAGATGGAGGTTACCAGAAGCGTAGTCTTTGAAAGGGCTAGCTATCCCCCTCTTATTCCGGCATTCTGTAGTTCAGTCCACATATGATACCCTTATTCCATTTGATACCAATGCATACATATGTAGTGTAGCTCCTTGCTTGCGAGTACTTTGGATGAGTACTCACGGTTGCTTTGCTCCCCCTTTTCCCCCTTTCTATACTCGATTGTTGCAACCAGATGTTGGAGCCCAGGAGCCAGATGCCACCGTCGACGACGACTACTACTACTCGGGAGGTGTCTACTACTACGTGCAGCCCGCTGACGACGACCAGGAGTAGTTTAGGAGGATCCCAGGCAGGAGGCCTGCGCCTCTTTCGATATGTATCCCAGTTTGTGCTAGCCTTCTTAAGGCAAACTTGTTTAACTTATGTCTGTACTCAGATATTGTTGCTTCCGCTGACTCGTCTATGATCGAGCTCTTGTATTCGAGCCCTCGAGGCCCCTGGCTTGTAATATGATGCTTGTATGACTTATTTTATTTGTAGAGTTGTGTTGTGATATCTTCCCGTGAGTCCCTGATCTTGATCGTACACGTTTGCGTGTATGATTAGTGTAAGATCGAATTGGGGGCGTCACAAGTTGGTATCAGAGCCGACTGCTTGTAGGAATCCCCCTTCCATACTCCTTGGCCGAAGTCGAGTCTAGACATTACAAAAACTTTTACTAACATGGCTGTGTGCCTTACGGGCCCACGTCGCCATCTGGGTGCTATTAGTATCTTTTACTCCTTGACCCTTACTCTAGGACACTAAACTCTCTTCTACTCGGGTTAAACAATTTTACTAACTCTAACATTAGGATCCCGTGACCACGTTCACCCCAAAGTTAGATAAGCCCTAGCTATTCTTTAGAGTAGTATATTCAGCATTATCCACATTGTCATTTGACTCCTTTGAAAACATCTTTGTTTTCAGATGGAGCCCACGAGACAGGTCGTGCGCCACACGATGACCATTGGTGCCTCAGGATCACCTGCTGTGTTGGTTGAGATGATGACCTATCTGGGTTATCGCTGGCACCGTGAGTACACCATCTATGAGGAGTACCAGGACTTCAACCAGGAGCAGTACCGTGCCATCGTCCACCTCTACTCTCGGGAGTATGAGTCCACTACCGTGCTGCACACTGCTCATGGTGTTGGAGTGACTATCGATGGCGGTCCATGATGCTGCTTATGCTGCTCTAACACGTCTTCATGGAGAGTATCAGGAGTTGGACACATCCCCCTTCAGGCACATTGCTATCGCATCCGATGTTGGTGCAGAGGGATACTACACTGCTACCTACTCCACTGTCACCCGAGAGCCCTTCTACCATCAGAACCAGGTTCTGCATGTTGATGGAATGGATAGAGCTAACCGAGCTCTTCGCCACGAGTTGTACACCACCCGTCAACACCTGTATCATGCTCTGACGCTGTTGCACCCCTTCGCCACGAGTTCAGGCTATTCTCGATTGGACTCCTCCGAAGAATGTCAAGCAAGTCCGAAGTTTTCTCGGTCTCGCCAGCTATTGCCGTCAATTCGTTGAGAACTTCTCCAAGATTGCCAGGCCTCTGACTAATCTGTTGCATAAGGGTGTCAAGTTCGAATGGACAGACAAGTGTCAGGAAAGTTTCGAGGCGCTCAAAGACAAGTTGACTTCTGCCCCAGTGCTTGCTCCACCTGATACTAAGAAGGACTTCGTCATTTACTGCGACGCTTCCCGTCAAGGATTAGGCTTTGTCCTAATGAAAGATTGCAGAGTGATTGCTTATGCCTCTCGTCAACTGCGACCTCACGAAGAAAACTACCCAGTTTACGACCTCGAGCTTGCTGCTGTCATCCATGCACTGAAGCAGTGGCGACATTACCTTCTCGGTAATCGTTGCGAGATCTTCATTGACCACCAAAGTCTGAAGTATCTGTTTACTCAGCCAGATTTGAACCTCCGTCAGCAGAGATGGATGGAGGCTGTTGCAGACTTTGACGTGGGTATATCCTATACCCCCGGCAAGGCTAATGTAATGGCTGATGCCTTGAGCCGCAAGTCTTACTGCAACCACCTCCAGGTTCACAAAGTTCAGCCCTTGCTTGTCGAAGAATTTAGAAAGCTGAACCTTCATATTGTTCCTCCTGGAGCACTCGCTCCCCCTCCCACAGAGTTCCGAAAGATGAATCTTCATGTTGTTACTAAGGGTTCTCTAAATACTCTGGCTGTCGTACCAGATCTCGTAGCTGGTATAAAGACTATTCAAGGTTATGACTCTGAAGTCCATAAGATTAAACACCATCTAGCAGAAGGAAAGCCCTCATTCTTCACTGTCGCTGATGATGGCGCCTTGTACTTCAAAGGCCGCCTAGTGGTACCATGTTCGAAGAAAAACCTGGATAAGACTAAAAGGGTTATGAAAGAAGATCATGATATGCCTCTGTCCATCCATCCTAGTAGTACAAATATGTACCAGGATATTCGTCAAAGATTCTGGTGGTCTAATATGAAGCAGGACATTGCTCCTTATGTTGTTGAGTGTGACGTTTGCCGCCATATCAAAGCAGAGCATCAAAGGCCTGTTGGAACTCTACAACCTATCTCTATTCCTGAATGGAAATGGGACCATGTTGAAATGGACTTCGTCGCTGGATTTCCCAAGTCGCAGAAAGGTAATGATGCTATTCTTGTCGTCATTGACCGACTTTCTAAAGTTGCACATTTTCTGGCGGTCAAAGAGACAATCACTGCTAGTCAGCTTGCTACTCTCTACATGGCCAGAATTGTTTCACTTCACGGTATTCCACTGGTTATCAGTTCAGACCATGGCAGTTTATTCACTTCAAGATTTTGGGCAAGTTTCCAAGAAGCTATGGGAACTCACCTGTCATTCAGTACGGTGTTTCATCCTCAGTCGCAAGGACAGGTTGAACATGTCAACCAAGTTCTCAAAGACATGCTTCGAGCTTGTGTAATTTCATTCGGCAAGAAATGGGAGGAATCTCTTCCATATGCCGAGTTCTCTTATAATAATAGCTA
The DNA here is from genome assembly GCF_003073215.2 of Triticum urartu. Classification (NCBI taxonomy): domain Eukaryota; kingdom Viridiplantae; phylum Streptophyta; class Magnoliopsida; order Poales; family Poaceae; genus Triticum; species Triticum urartu. The sequence continues at coordinate 263,659,736 of NC_053024.1, forward strand.
TCAAGCTAGTCTGAAGATGTCCCCCTTAGAAGTGCTATATGGACGAAAGTGTCGAACCCCTCTGAACTGGTCAGAAACTGGGGAACGTCCACTCTTCAGTCCGGATATTATCCAACAGGCCGAAGAACAAGTCTGCATTATTCGCAAGAATCTCAAGGCTGCTCAGTCATGTCAGAAGAGTCAGCATGACCGTCATCACAAAGACATGGTCTATCAACCTAGCGAAAAGGCTTATCTTCGAGTTACACCAATGAAGGGTGCTCACCGCTTTGGGATCAAGGGCAAGCTAGCTCCTCGCTATATAGGTCCCTTCACCATTCTCGAAAGGCGTGGAAAAGTGGCATGTCAACTGGAGCTTCCGCCAAACCTTTCTCAGGTTCACGATGTGTTCCACGTGTCACAGCTCCGCCGTTGCAAGGATCCAATCCGAGCAATGGATCATGAAGTGCTCGAATTGCAACAGGACCTCTCCTATAAAGAGCATCCGGTCCGCATTCTCGACCAAGCTAAAAGCCGCACACGTCAGAAGGCGATCAAGTTCCTCAAAGTCCAGTGGTCGAATCACTCTGAAGACGAAGCCACTTGGGAACACGAGGACCGCCTGCATGATGAATACCCCGCACTTTTTCCTTCTACCTCCTAAATCTCGGGATGAGATTTCTTGTAGTGGAGGAGATTTGTAATGCCCGGATAATCATGCTACAGTAATCCAACGCTAATCATGCCACGTCACCACGGTTACTGTTGCTAACATATCGGTAGTTCAAAATCGAGTCAAATTCAAATTTAAAATAAAGTTAAATAATAAAAGTTTTCAAAAGTTAAAACTATAATGTTCAGGTAGTGCCATAATTTGCACATTTAATTATGGTGTAATAAACACATTTTTATAAAGTACCTAAATAATTTAAAATGATTTAAAACAGAAAAGTAAATAAATAAAAGAAAATAAAAAAACAAAAGAGGCAGACCCCCCCCCAGTGGGCCAATTGTGGCCCAGCTGGCCAGCCCAACTGGGAAAAGGCCTAGCCGACTGGCCCAGCCGGCCACCCCCCACTACTCTTTATCCCCACTCCGCCCGTAACTCCACCGACACCCCCACTCCCTCCCGAAAATATCTCCCCCCTCTCCCCCGACTGGATCGGGATCGAGGGAGGAGACCGCCGACGCCGCCGCCTCGTCCTCGGACCTCGCCGCCGCCCAGTGCCACACCGATCCCGCGTCGACCGCCGGAGCTCCTCTGCCCCAACGACGTCGCCTCTGTTGCGGCCGCCTCCTCCCCTGCATCATCTCATCCCCATCCCCCACCCCGAGCACCGCGGCCCCGTACCCTACGCCCTGTGAGGCCCCCGGCCTCCTCTCCCCTCCTTCTGCTCCAGCATAGCCGAACGCGCCACACCGCGCACGCGCCCCGCCCACGGCTCGGGGCCACGCTCGTCGCGCCCTCCATCGGCCGGCTGCGGCTGCACCGTCGCCCCGCTCTCTGGCTAGGCCGCGCCCATGGCCGCGCACACACGCGCATGCCACCCGCACCCCACGCCGACTCGGACCTCCCTTGCCCGCCTCCACTTGCCTGCCCGCACCTGCCGCGCCATGGCCTCGCTTGGCCGTCACCCCTGCTGCACGCTGCTGCTGCTTGGCTTCACCTGCTGTCGCGCATGCGCGCCTGAGCCCGCGCACGCACCACCCCATCTGGCTCCGGCGAGTGCGTCTGCTGCCGAGCTCGCTCTGCCAACACTGGCTGCTCGCCGCGCTTGCTGCTCGCCGCACTACCGCCTCCCCACGCGCGGCTCCGCCACCCCCTGGCCCCGCCATGCGCACCCTCTCCCTCTGGCTCCGGTGAACCGCGCCCCTGCATCCACCACTCGCTATAGCCACCACCCCCTGCTGTCCTCTGCTGCTTCGGTCGTCGCCCCAGCCCCGCTTCGGTCGCCGTCGCGGCCCCTAGCCGACAGCGTTCGTGCCCAAATGCCACGGGGCTCCGCTCAGCTACAGCCCCGTTTGGCCCGCGCCCGTTAGCCCCTGGTGGCTCGGATGAGCCACTGACTAGGGGGACCCACCCCCTGAGAACAAAAAAAGGGATTTAAAAATAAATCATAAATAAAAGTATTAATTAAATTAAATAAATCAATTAATTAAATAAATGATTAATTAACTTAATTAATCTTGTTTAATTAACTTAATCAATTAACTAAACTAATCAAACCTGTTTAGTTAGCATTACGCTATGAAAGGTGGGTCCCACTGGACCCACAGGCCAGGTTTGACTCTGGTCAGCTGGGTTTGGCCTGCTGACGTCATGGTGATGTCATGCTGACATCACCTTGCACTGTTCTGGATAATGTCCTATTAAAATAATTAATTAAATGCTAAAAATGATTTAAACCTTTTAAAAACAATATAAAATAAACTGTAGCTCAGATGAAAAAACTTTGTACATGAAAGTTGCTCAAAACGACGAGACGAATCCGGATACGCAGCCCGTTCGTCCGCCACGCATCCCTAGAATAACGAACACGCAACTTTCCCTCTTCGGTTCATCTGTCCGAAAACGCGAAACACCGGGGATCTTTTCCTGGATGTTTCCCCCCTTCACCGGTACCACCTCATACCGCGTTAGGGCACCCCTAGCTCCGCTACTTGTCTTGTCATGCATCGCTACGCATCTGTTTGCTTAATATTTATTGTTTCTTCCCCTTCTTCTCTCGCTAGACACCGAGACCGACGTCGCTGCTACCCAGTACGACTACGTTGTTGACGACCCCTCTCTCTTGCCAGAGCAACCAGGCAAGCCCCCCCTTGATCACCAGATATCGCCTACTCTTCTCTATACTTCTTGCATTAGAGTAGTGTAGCATGTTACTGCTTTCGTTAATCCTATTCTGATGCATAGCATGTCCTTGCTACTACTGTTGTTACCTTTACCTGCAATCCTAATGCTTAGTATAGGATGCTAGTTTATCATCAGTGGCCATACATTCTTGTCCGTCTGCCATGCTATACTATCGGGCCGTGATCACTCGGGAGGTGATCACGGGTATATACTATATACTTTATACAAGATACATGAGATGACTAAAGTCGGGTTCGCTCGAGGAGTACCCGCGGTTGATTCACGAATTGGGGGCTGGAAGGACATACTTTCCCGACAGCCCTCTGTGTGGATCTTTGTAGCGAAGCGACAGGGCAGGTTGAGACCACCTAGGAGAGAGGTGGGCCTGGCCCTGGTCGGCGTTCGCGGTTATTTCAAGATAACACGTTTAACGAGATCTTGGTATTTGATCTGAGTCTGGCCACTGGCCTATATGCACTAACCATCTACGCGGGGATAGTTATGGGCACTCGACGTCGTGGTATCAGCCGCCGCCTTCGTGATGTCAACGATTGAGCGGCGCGCGCTGGATTGGACCGTAAGCCTGCTCTTGTATTAAGGGGGCTAGTTCTGCTTCCGGGCGCGTACGCAACGTGCAGGTGTGCAATGGGCGATGGGCCCAGACCCCTGCGCCATAGGATTTAGACCGGCGTGCTGACCTCTCTGTTGTGCCTAGGTAGGGTTGCGACGTGTTGATCTTCCGAGGCCGGGCAAGACCTAGGAAAGTGTGTCCGGCCAAATGGGATCGAGCGTGTTGGGTTATGTGGTGCACCCCTATAGGGAAGTTAATCTATTCGAATAGCCGTGATCTTCGGTAACAGGACGACTTGGAGTTGTACCTTGACCTTATGACAACTAGAACCGGATACTTGATAAAACACACCCTTCCAAGTGCCATATACAACCGGTGATCGCTCTCTCATAGGGCGACGAAGGGAGGATCATCGGTTAGGATTATGCTATGCGATGCTACTTGGTGAACTTACCATCTAATCTCTTCTCCTGTTGTAAGATGGAGATTACCAGAAGCGCAGACTTCGAAAGGACTAGCTATCCCCCTCTTATTCTGGCATTCTGCAGTTCAGTCCACATATGATACCCTTATTCCATTTGATACCAATGCATACATATGTTGTGTAGCTCCTTGCTTGCGAGTACTTTGGATGAGTACTCACGGTTGCTTTGCTCCCCCTTTTCCCCCTTTCTATACTCGATTGTTGCAACTAGACGTTGGAGCCCTGGAGCCAGATGCCACCGTCGACGTCGACTACTACTACTCGGGAGGTGCCTACTACTACGTGCAGCCCGCTGACGATGACCAGGAGTAGTTTAGGAGGATCCCAGGCAGGGGGCCTGCGCCTCTTTCGATATGTATCCCAGTTTGTGCTAGCCTTCTTAAGGCAAACTTGTTTAACTTATGTCTGTACTCAGATATTGTTGCTTCCGCTGACTCGTCTATGATCGAGCTCTTGTATTCGAGCCCTCGAGGACCCTGGCTTGTAATATGATGCTTGTATGACTTATTTTATTTGTAGAGTTGTGTTGTGATATCTTCCCGTGAGTCCCTGATCTTGATCGTACACGTTTGCATGTATGATTAGTGTACGATCGAATTGGGGGCATCACAAGCCTTCTATTCAACCAAGCTCATTAATAAGGAGCTCCAAAAATAGGGTTGAACCCACACATGATGTGAAGAAGAAAAAGAAAATACGGAGAAGCAAAGGTAAAAAGGTATCTCTCCTAAATGATGTTGCTCCTATTACTCCTTGTGATGATGATAATTGCTATACCATTGGTGCTATCCGTACTATTAATGATGAAAGTGATTATGCTTATGATATGAAAAGGCCCAAGTTTGGGGATGCTATGTTTGATGAAGATGATGTTTTTGAGAATATATTTGCTGCAATTAATGTTAGTCCCAAGCTTGGGGAAGCTATGTTTAATGAAGATGATATTTGTAGTCTCCCAAGTTTTGATATGCAAATTTGTTATAATGATAGCATGCCTCCTACTTATGATGATTATATTGATGAAAGTGGGTTTGGAAGAGTGTCAACTTTAGGAAGTAGTAATCCCACTATTTTGGATGATGTTGAATCTCATTGTGATAATTATGAAAGTGGATTTGGAGAGGTCATGACTTTATTTAGTAATGATTCCACTATCTTGGAAGAGGTTTCAATCGATTATGATGAGAACAAAGTTGCTACCTATGATGATTATTGTGATGATACTTATGATATAAAAAGTAGTGATGATTATATTTATAAAACTTGTCATGATTATTATTACCCTTTTTCTGAACATTACTCTTTTAATGTGGAAACAATTTATAGTATTCGAGTCTCTTATGATACTCCCACTATTCCGAATGAGAAGAATTTTGCTTATGTGGAGAGTAATAAAATTTCTATGCTTGTAGATCATGAAAAGAATGCTTTAGGTGTTGGTTATATTGTTGAATTCATTCATGATGCTACTGAAAATTATTATGAGGGAGGAACATATGCTTGTAGCAATTGCAATAATTCCAAGTTTCCTCTCTATGTGCTTAAAGTTTTAAAGTTATGCTTGTTTTGCCTCCCTATGCTAGTTGATTATTGCTCCCATGATCAAAAAATACCTATGCATAGGAAGAGGGTTATACTTAAATGTGCTAGTCATATTCTTCATGATGCTCTCTTTATGTTTCAATTCTTATCTTTTATGTGAGCATCATTGAAATCATCATGCCTAGCTAGGGGCGTTAAACGATAGCGCTTGTTGGGAGGCAACCCAATTTTATTTTTGTTCCTTGCTTTTGCTCCTGTTTATTAATAAATAATTTATCTATACTATGTTATGATTGAGTTTTTATGTTTTAATTAGTGTTTGTGCCAAGTAGAACCGTTGGGAAGACTTGGGGAAAGTCTTTGCGATCATGCTGTAAAAACGGAAACTTTAGCGCTCACGAGAATTGCTGCCATTTTTCATTGGAGAGTGATATTTAGTTAATTCTTTTTGCAGATGATTAATAGATAACTTACTCAAGTCCATATATTTATTTTAGAATTTTTGGGGTTCTAGAAGTATACGTTTGATCCAGATTACTACAGACTGTTCTGTTTTTGACAGATTCTGTTTTCTATGTGTTTTTTACTTATTTTGATGAATCTATGGCTAGTAAAAGAGTTTATAAACCATAGGTAAGTTGGAATAAAGTAGGTTTAACACCAATATAAATCAAGAATGAGTTCATTACAGTACCTTGAAGTGGTGTTTTGTTTTCTTTCGCTAACGGAGCTCATGAGATTTTCTATTTTGAGTTTTGTGTTGTGAAGTTTTCAAGTTTTGGGTAAAGATTCGATGGATTATGGAATAAGGGTGGCAAGAACCTAAGCTTGGGGATGCCCATGGCACCCCCAAAATAATCTAAGGACACCTAAAAGCCAAATCTTGGGGATGCCCCGGAAGGCATCCCCTCTTTCGTCTACTTCTATCGGTAACTTTACTTGGAGCTATATTTTTATTTACCACATGATATGTGTTTTGTTTGGAGCGTCTTGTATTATTTGAATCTTTATTTGTTAGTTTTCCACAATCATCCTTGCTGTACATACCTTTTTGAGAGACACACACATGATTCGGAAATTGTTAGAATACTCTATGTGCTTCACCTATATCTTTTTGAGTTATATAGTTTTTGCCCTAGTGCTTCACTTATATCTTTTAGAGCACGATGGTGGATTTGTTTTATAGAAACTTTTGTTATCTCATGCTTCACTTAGATTATTTTGAGAGTCCTACAAAACTGCATGGTAATTTGCTTTAATTATTTTAGGCATTCAAGATAAATAAATAAAATCTTATGAGTGTGTTGAATACTATGAGAAGTTTGAAACTTGATAATTGTTTTGAGATATGGAGATGGTGATATTAGAGTCATGCTAGTTGAGTAGTTGTGAATTTGAGAAATGCTTGTGTTGAAGTTTGTGATTCCCGTAGCATGAACGTATGGTGAACCGTTATGTTAAGAAGTCAGAGCATGATGTATTTATTGATTGTCCTCCTTATGAGTGGCGGTCGGGGATGAGCGATGGTCTTTTCCTACCAATCTATCCCCTAGGAGCATGTGCGTAGTACTTTGCTTCGATAACTAATAGATTTTTGAAGTAAGTATGTGAGTTCTTTATGACTAATGTTGAGTCCATGGATTATACGCACTCTTACCCTTCCACCATTGCTAGCCTCTCTAATACCGCGCACCTTTCACCGGTATCATACACCCACCATATACCTTCCTCAAAACAGCCACCATACCTACCTATCATGGCATTTCCATAGCCATTGCAAGATATATTGCCATGCAACTTTCCACTGTTCCGTTTACTATGACACGCTCCATCATTGTCATATTGATTCGCATGATCATGTAGTTGACATTTTAGTTGTGGCAAAGCCATCGTTCATAATTCTTTCATATAAGTCACTCATGCATCATTGCTATCCCGGTATACCGCCGGAAGCATTCATATAGAGTCATACTTTGTTCTAGTATCGAGTTGTAATCATTGAGTTGTAAATAAATAGAAGTGTTATGATCATCATTCATAGAGCATTGTCCCCAAAAAAGAAGAAAGGCAAAAAAGGCCAAATAAAAAAAGAAAGGCCAAATAAAAAAGAAAATAAAAAGGGGCAATGCTACTATCCTTTTATCACACTTGTGCTTCAAAGTATCACCATGATCTTCATAGTAGAGAGTCTCTCATGTTATCACTTTCATATACTAGTGGGAATTTTTCATTATAGAACTTGGCTTGTATATTCCAATGATGGGCTTCCTCAAAATGCCCTAGGTCTTCGTGAGCAAGCGAGTTGGATGCACACCCACTTAGTTTCTTTTTGAGCTTTCATACACTTATAGTTCTAGTGCATCCGTTGCATGGCAATCCCTACTCACTCACATTGATATCTATTAATGGGCATCTCCATAGCCCGTTGATACGCCTAGTTGATGTGAGACTATATTCTCCCTTTTTGTCTTCTCCACAACCACCATTCGATTCCACATATGGTGCTATATCCATGGCTCACGCTCATGTATTGCGTGAAGATTGAAAAATTTTGAGAACATCAAAAGTATGAAACAATTGCTTGGCTTGTCATCGGGGTTGTGCATGATTTAAATACTTTGTGTGGTGAAGATGGAGCATGGCCAGACTATATGATTTTGTAGGGATAGCTTTCTTTAGCCATGTTATTTTGAGAAGACATGATTGCTTAGTTAGTATGCTTGAAGTATTATTATTTTTATGTCAATATTAAACTTTTGTCTTGAATCTTATGGATTTGAATATTCTTGCCACAATAAAGAATTACATGGATAAATATGTTAGGTAGCATTCCACATCAAAAATTCCGTTTTTGGCATTTACCTACTCGAGGACGAGCAGGAGTTAAGCTTGGGGATGCTGATACGTCTCTAACATATCTATAATTTTTGATTGTTCCATGCTCTTATATTATCTGTTTTGGATGTTTATGGGCTTTATTATGCACTTTTATATTATTTTTGGGACTAACCTATTAACCCAGAGCCCAGTGCCAGTTTCTATTTTTTCCTTGTTTTAGAGTATCGTAGAAAAGGAAAATTAAACAGAGTCCAATTGACCTGAAACTTCACGGAACTTATTTTTGGACCAGAAGAAGCCCATGGAGTATCGGAGATAGACCAGGAGAGTCCCGGGCTGTCCACGAGGGTGGGGGCGCGCCCACCCCCCGTGGGCGCGCCCCCTGCCTCATGGACAGCCCGAAGATCCACCGACATACTTCTTCCTCCCATATATACCCATATACACTAAAAACATCGAGGAGCAGAATAGATTGGGAGTTCCACCGCCAGAAGCCTCTGTAGCCACCGAAAACCAATCTAGACATGTTCTGGCACCCTGCCGGACGGAGGAATCCCTCTCCGGTGGCTATCTTCGTCATCCCGGCGCTCTCCATGACGAGGAGGGAGTAGTCCACCCTCGGGGCTGAGGGTATGTACAAGTAGCTATGTGTTTGATCTCTCTCTCTCTCTCTCATGTTCTTGAGGTAATACGATATTGATGTATCGCGAGCTTTGCTATTATAGTTGGATCTTATGATGTTTCTCCCCCTCTACTCTCTTGTAATGGATTGAGTTTTCCCTTTGTAGTTGTCTTATCGGATTGAGTCTTTAAGGATTTGAGAACACTTGATGTATGTCTTGCGTGGGATACCCGTGGTGACAATGGGGTATTCTATTGATCCACTTGATGTATGTTTTGGTGATCAACTTGTGGGTTTTTCCCATGAACCTATGCATAGGGGTTGGCACATGTTTTCGTCTTGACTCTCTGGTAGGAACTTTGGGGCACTCTTTGAAGTCCTTTGTGTTGGTTTGACTAGATGAATCTCAGACTGTGTGATGCATATCGTATAATCATACCCATAGATACTTGAGGTGACATTGGAGTATCTAGGTGACATTAGGGTTTTGGTTGATTTTTATCTTAAGGTGTTAATCTAGTACGAACTCTATGATAGATTGAATGGAAAGAATAGCTTCGTGTTATTTTCTACGGACTCTTGAATTGATCGATCAGAAAGGATACTTTGAGGTGGTTACGTACCCTACCATAATCTCTTCGTTTGTTCTTCGCTATTAGTGACTTTGGAGTGACTCTTTGTTGCATGTTGAGGGATAGTTATATGATTCAATTATGTTATTATTTTTGAGAGGACTTGCACTAGTGAAAGTATGAACCCTAGGCCTTGTTTCCTAGCATTGCAATACCGTTTGTGCTCACTTTTATCATTAATTACCTTGCTGTTATTATATTTTCAAATTACAAAAACCTTTATCTAATATCCATATACCACTTGTATCACCATCTCTTCGCTGAACTAGTGCACCTATACAATTTACCATTGTATTGGGTGTGTTGGGGACACAAGAGACTCTTTGGTATTTGGTTGCAGGGTTGCTTGAGAGAGACCATCTTCATCCTACGCCTCCTACAGATTGATAAACCTTAGGTCATCCACTTGATGGAAATTTGCTACTGTCCTACAAACCTCTGCACTTGGAGGCCCAACAACGTCTACAAGAAGATGGTTGTGTAGTAGACATCATTATGCATTAGAGACAACTGCATTCACGTTAAATAGGGAACCATCTAAATCCATTGAGACAACACAGTATGAACTATGGTTTGGCAAGAAACCTAAGTTGTCGTTTCTTAAAGTTTGGGGTTGTGACACTTATGTCAAAAGGCTTCAGCCTGATAAGCTCGAACCCAAATAGGAGAAGTGCGTATTCATAGGATACCCTAAGGAAACAATTGGGTACACCTTCTACCATAGATCCGAAGGCAAGATCTTTGTTGCCAAGAATGGAAAAATTCTAGAGGAGTTTCTCTCAAAAGAAGTGAGTGGGAGGAAAGTAAAAGTTGATGAGGTAATTGTATGTAACGCCCTCGATGCGGCTATATCTCCTACGTGTCGAAGCACGACTTAGAGGCATAACCGCATTGAAAGCAATGTCGCAAGTAAGGTAATATTCACAACAACCCATGTAATATATATAAAAGGGGAAAGGATACATAGTTGTCTTACACTCGCCAAGTCACACAAATACATGAATAACATTACAATCATCTAATACACTCATGGTCCGACTACGGTACCAAAATAAAAGATCAACCCCACATGCGACACGGTCCCCGATCGCCCCAACTGGGCACCACTACTGATCATTAGGGAAAGACACATAGTAACGACGAGAGTCCTCATCGAACTCCCACTTGAGCTCAAGCGCATCGTCTGGAACGGTATCATCGGTCCCTGCATCTGGTTTGGAAGTAATATGAGTCAGAGGGACTTAGCAATCTCGCACCCTCGCGATCAAGACTATTTAAGCTTATAGGTAAGGCAAGGTAATATGTGGAGCTGCAGCAAGCGACTAGCATATATGGTGGCTAACCTGTTCGCAAAAGAGAGCGAGAAGAGAAGGCAAAGCACGAACGAAGAACTATCATCAAGAAGTGATCCTATAACAACCTACGTCAAGCATTACTCCAACACTGTGTTCACTTCCCGGACACCGCCGAGAAGAGACCATCACGGCAACACACGCGGTTGATTCATTTTAATTAAGTTAAGTTTCAAGTTATCTACAACTGGACATCAACAAATTCCCATCAGCCCATAACCACGGGCACGGCTTTCAAAAGTTCAAATCCCTGCAGGGGAGTCCCAATTTAGCCCATCACAAGCTCTCACGGTCAACGAAGGATATTCCTTCTCGCGAGACATTCCGATCAGACTCGGCATCTCGGTTTTACAAGACATCCTCGACAATGGTAAAACAAGTCCAGCAACACCGCCCGAATGTGCTGACAAATCCCGATAGGAGCTGCACATATCTCGTTCTCAGGGCACACTCGGATAAGCAATCCGTACAACTAAAACCAGCCCTCGAGTTTCCCCGAGGTGGCGCTGCAAGGGGCTCTAGTTTGGACCAACACTCAGAGGAGCACTGGCTCGGAGGGTTTAAATAAAGATGACCCTTGGGCTCCGGAAACCCAAGGGAAAAAGAGGCTAGGTGGCAAATGGTAAAACCAAGGTTGGGCATTGCTGGAGGAGTTTTATTCAAGCCGAACTGTCAAGGGGTTCCCATTATAACCCAACCGCATAAGGAACGCAAAATCCGGGAACATAACACCGATATGACGGAAACTAGGACGGCAAGAGTGGAACAAAACACTAGGCAAAAGGCCGAGCCTTCCACCCTTTACCAAGTATATAGATGCATTAAGATAACAAGATAATATAGTGATATCCCAACAATAAACAATGTTCCAACAAGGAACGATCTCCAATCTTCACCTGCAACTAGCAACGCTATAAGAGGGGCTGAGCAAAGCGGTAACATAGCCAATCAATGGTTTGCTAGGACATGGTGGGTTAGAGGTTTGACATGGCAATATGGGAGGCATGATAAGCAAGTGGTAGGTATCGTAGCATAGGCATAGCAAAAGAGCGAGCATCTAGCAAGCAAAGATAGAAGTGATTTCGAGGGTATGATCATCTTGCCTGCAAAGTTGTCAGAGTTGACTTGATCCTCATAAGCAAACTCAACGGGCTTCTCGTTAGCAAACTCGTCTCCCGGCTCTACCCAAACAAGACAAACAAGCAAAGGAACACAATCAACCACGTGCAATGCTCAAACAACATGATGCAAACATGGTATGCTATGCGGGATGCGATATGTGATGCATATGCAAGATTTGACAAGGAATGATTGAACCTGGCCTCAACTTGGAAATCCAAGAGTGCCACTGGAAAGGTGAGGTGATTTCGGTTGAAATCGATGTAAAGATCACCGGAATCGGATGCACGGTTTGGAAATGGCAAGCAAAACAAATATGGCACCGATCTGCGATAATCAGCAAGTAGCCATCTAAATGCATTAAGATAAATATGCTACAGCCCCCAAACATGACAACAAAATACATGTCAGGGATCCACTCATGATTCTTGACAAAAGATGAACACTGAGCTATGTCTAATTCATCCAATAACAGGTACAAACAAGCATGACAAAAATGCAAATGGTAACAGGTTTCAGACTTAGTGAAATTAACACAAGTCTGGAATTTATCATTAGGAAGCACACTTTAGAACATGAAAACTACATGCTACAGGAAGTTAACATGGCAAATCAAGGCATGGGATGAAGCTACTCAAAGCACTTAACAAAAGTCCCTTAGTGACCTTGAGCCAAAAGGGATCAGAAAATATAATTGCAAGCATGTGAACATGGCAAAAACATAATCAGATTACAGACTTAGTGAAAAACTGGAGCATGCAAATCAGTTAACAAGTAGGCATGTTTACGAGCGCGATGCACTCACTACAGAGCATGGCATGACAAACTAAGCATACACCCATCAAGAATTCATGGCATAGAAGCTAGACATGGAAAGAACAACAACATAGCATGCACGGATTAATAGCAACATCCTCGGCAAAATTGCTAACAAGTCAACAATCTGCCAGGATTCACGAAATAGCAAAAGTAGAGCTCGATTGACTCAAGATAGGGTGCTCCATAAATGCAAAAAAAGACATGGATGGATAGAGCACTATAATGTTAACAAATCATCCTTACTGATCATCCTCAAAAGAGGCACGGATCACTAGGAAACAACATGAACATATGGCATAATGACAAAACCAGGACAAGGACATAGAAATTAAGTCCCTGAAATCAGCATTACCGAATATGCTACTTTGCAAGCTTGTGCTAGTCACCACACATATCATAAAAATACATGGTAAGCACCTCTGTAAAGATGGCATGCCATATAACAAAACACATGTAGAGCTCAGAAGCATACCATGCACACATTAATCATGGAAAAAATGACAAATATCTATTTGATGAAACAGATCTGACAATTATATCACATAGCCCTCTTCCAACAGCATTTCGGGAATCAAGATGAGCTCAAATGAAAATGATGCAATGAGGTGAAATGATGTACTCGTTGAGATGAACATTTTGATATGCTACACGCGCAAATCGGAGCTACGGATGCAGAGTTACGACATGATGAAGATTGCTAAAAAATAAAGGAGAGAGGGAAAGTCAACCGAGTTCAAAACTCAGATCTAGGGTTCCTCCGAGGTATTGAAGCAGCGGCATGTGACCCGAGAACTCCGGTGAGGAACTTCCGCTCCGGCGAGGAAGGAGCGTCGATCCGGCAAGGGGGCAGCCGGATCCGGATGGAGGGGGCGGCGGCGCGGCCTCTCTGGCGCCTCGGGACGCCGCGGCGCTGTCGGAGAAGGAGGGCGGCGAGGTGGCGAGGAGGGACGCGGCGGCCGGCAATGGCGGGCACGCCGGCCGGCGCAACGACGGCGAGGTGGCGGGGCGGCGCAGGCGAACGGCGTCAGGGAAGACGAGGCGGCGTGGGCAAGACGCCTCTGGCCCGGCTCGGCGGCGGGGAGGGCCGCGCGCGGGCCAGGCGGGCCAGGCGGCGATGTGGGGCGCGCGCTGCCATGTGGCACGCCCCGGTTGGCGGCGGCGATTTCGTCCGGTGCGGGCGGACGTGTCCGCGCAGGGAGAGAGAATTTTTAGGGTTTCGGGGGAAGAAGACCCGTGATTTCGGAAGGGGGTCTATTTATAGGCATAGAGGGAGCTAGGAAGCTCCAAATGGAGTGCGGTTTTTGGCCACGCGATCGTGATCAAATGCTCTAGGTGATGGAGAGGGTTTAGGTGGGTTTTGGGCCAAAATGGAAGGGTGTTGGGCTGCAACACAAACGAGGCTTTCTCGGTCCCTCGGTTAGCCGTTGGAGTATCAAACGAAGTCCAAATGGCACGAAACTTGACAGGCGGTCTACCGGTAGTAAACCAAGGCCGCATGGCAAGTCTCAGTCTAATCGGGAAATGTTTAACCCCCACACACAAAAAGAGGTAGAAAGGGGCACCGGAGGAGATAGGAGCGCCAGAATGCAAAATGGACAACGGGGAAAATGCTCGGATGCATGAGACGAACACGTAAGCAAATGCAATGCACATGATGACATGATATGAGATGCATGACAAAGGCAACAACACACGGAGACAAAAACCCGAACCTGAGGAAAATAAAATAACTTAGGCCGGAAACGGCAAGAGTTGGAGTACAGATAAGGTAAATTACATCCGGGGTGTTACATTGTACCTTCTCTCAATTTGGAATGTAGCACATCATAGAAATCCATTCCCGTGATGCCTACACCAACTAGATAGGGAGCTAATGATGATGATCATGAAACTTCACATCAAGTTACTACTGGACCTCGTAGGTCGAACAGAGCACGTTCCGCACCAGAGTGGTATGGTAATCCTATTCTAGAAGTCATGTTACTAGACCATGGCGAACCTACGAACTATGAAGAAGCTATGATGAGCCCAGATTCCGATAGATGGCTTGAGTCCATGAAATCTGAGATAGGATCCATGTATGAGAACAAAGTGTGGACTTTTGTGGACTTGCCCGATGATCGCAAGCCATTGAGAATAAATGGATCTTCAAGAAGAAGACTGATGCTGATAGTAATGTCACTATCTACAAAGCTCGACTTGTCGCAAAAGGTTTTCGACAATTTCAAGGAGTTGACTACGATGAGACTTTCTCACCCATAGCGATGCTTAAGTCTGCCCGAATCATGTTCACAATTGCCACATTTTATGATTATGAAATTTGGCAAATGGATGTCAAAACTGCATTCCTTAATGGATATCTTAAAGAAGAGTTGTATATGATGCAACTAGAAGGTTTTGTCGATCCTAAAGGTGCTAACAAAGTGTGCAACCTCCATCGATCCATCTATTGACTGGTCCAAGCATCTCGGAGTTGGAATATATGCTTTGATGAGGTGATCAAAGCATATGGTTTTATACAGACTTACGGTGAAGCATGAATTTACAAGAAAGTGAGTGGGAGCTCTGTAGCATTTCTGATATTATATGTGGATGACATATTATTGATTGGAAATGATATAGAATTTCTGGATAGCATAAAAGGATACTTGAATAAGAATTTTTCAATGAAATACCTTGGTGAAGCTACTTGCATATTGAGCATCAAGATCTATAGGGATAGATCAGGACGCTTAATAGAACTTTCACAAAACACATACCTTGATAAGATTTGAAGAAGTTCAAAATGGTTCATTCCAAGAAGGGGTTCTTGCCTGTATTACAAGGTGTGAAGTTGAGTAAGACTAAACGCCCGACCATGGCAGAATATATAGAGAGAATGAAAGTCATTCCCTATGCCTTAGCCATAGGTTCTATACAATATGCCATGCTATGTACCACACCGTATGTGTGTCTTGCCACTTATCCGGCAAAGAGGGTATAAGAGTGATCCATGAGTGGACCACTGTACATCGGTTAAAATTATCCTTAGGTGCCTTAAAGAGGACTAAGGAAATGTTTCTCGGTTATGAGGTGATAAAGAGTTTGTCGTAAAGAGTTACATAGATGCAAGCTTTGACACTAATCTAGATGACTCTAAGTCTCAATCTGGATACATATTGAATGTGGGAGCAATTAGCTAGAGTAGCTCCATGCAGATCATTGTAGACATAGAGATTTTCAAAATACATACGGATCTGAATGTGACAAACCCGTTGACTAAACTTCTCTCACAAGCAAAACATGATCACACCTTATTACTCTTTGGGTCTTAATCACATGGCGATGTGAACTAGATTATTGACTCTAGTAAACCCTTTGGGTGTTGGTCCCATGGCGATGTGAACTATAGGTGTTAATCACATGGCGATGTGAACTATGGGTGTTATTCACATGGTGATGTGAACTAGATTTTTGACTCTATTGCAAGTAGGGATAAAAGGAAATATGCCCTAGAGGCAATAATAAAGTTTTTATTTTATATTTCCTTATTCATGATAAAGGTTTATTATTCATGCTAGAATTGTATTGATCGAAAACCTAAATACATGTGTGAATACATAAACAAACACCATGTCCCTAGTGAGCCTCTACTTGACTAGCTCGTTGATCAAATATGGTTAGATTTCCTAACCATGGACATGAGTTGTCATTTGATAACGGGATCACATCATTAGGAGAATGATGTGATGGACAAGACCCATCCGCTAGCTTAGTATAATGATCATTCAGTTTTGTTGCTATTGCTTTCTTCATGTCAAATACATATTCCTTTGACTATGGGATTATGCAACTCTCGGATACCGGAGGAATGCCTTGTGTGCTATAAAAACGTCACAACATAACTAGGTGATTATAAAGATTCTCTACAAGTATCTCCAAAGGTGTTTGTTGGGTTGGCATAGATCGAGATTAGGATTTTTCACTCCGAGTATCGGAGATGTATCTCTGGGACCTCTCGGTAATACACATCCTAAGCTTGCAAGCAAAAGATTAATAAGGAGTAAGTCACGAGGTGATGTATTACGGAATGAGTAAAGTGACTTGCCGGTAACGAGATTGAACTAGGTATGAAGATACCAGCGATCGAATCTCGGGCAAGTAACATACTGATAGACAAAAAGAATTACGTATGTTGTCATAAGGTTCGACCGATAAGGATCTTCGTAGAGTATGTAGGAACCAATATGGGCATCCAGGTTCCGCTATTGGTTATTGACTAGAGAGGTGTCTCGGTCATGTCTACATAGTTCTCGAACCCATAGGGTCCACACGCTTAACATTTGTTTACGATATAGTACTATATGAGTTATGTATGTTGGTGACCGAATGTTGTTCGGAGTTCCGAATGAGATCACGGACATGACGAGGAGCTCCGGAATGGTTCGAAGGTAAATATTGATATATAGGATGATATGGTTCGGCCAAGGGGTAAAGCCCATGGGGCTTTAGGTCGGTGCAAAAGGAGTTTTGCAGAGGCCAGGGGCAAATGCCGGAGACCCTGGCGTCTGGCCCTGGGCCAGATGCCAAGGAGTGTGGAGTCTGGTCCTGGAAAACCTACTTTGAGGAGGCTTTTACTCCAAGTTTCGACCCCAAGGCTCAACATATAAATAGAGGGGCAGGGCTAGCACCAAAGAGACATCAAGATTCACAAAGTCGTGTGCCAGCAACCCCGTCCCCTCTAGTTTATCCTCTGTCTAGTTTCTGTAGTGCTTTGCGAAGCCCTACGGAGATTACTCTTCATCACCAACCGTCACCACACCGTCGTGCTACCAGAACTCATCTACTACTTCGCCCCTCTTGCTGGATCAAGAAGGCGAGGACGTCATCGAGCTGAGCATGTGCTGATCATGGAGGTGTCGTATGTTCGGTACTTGATCAGGACGGATCGTGAAGGTGTAAGACTACATCAACCGCATTGATAAACGCTTACGCTTACGGTCCACGAGGGTACGTAGACACAGTCTCCCCCTCATCGCTATGCATCTCCATGGATAGATCACTGCGTGTGCGTAGAATTTTTTTTGTTTTACATGCAATGGTTACCAAGAAATACTATTTGGAGGAGTGATATTAAAGGCTATATGAACTGAGCGCCATAAAAGTTTGGCTAGTGGACAATTGAGAAAGAGGTGTTTGATTGTTCCATCTTGATCACAAAAGCTACATCTACGACTACCCTCCTAATTATGTTTTGCCAAGTTGTCCTTAGACAGAACCACCTCCTTGTGAACAAACCACATGAGACATTGATTCTTAACGAGACCTTGATCTTCCAAATATGTAGCGATTTCGAAATGGGACCAGAATCAATTAGGTCCAAATATGTAGATTTCGCTAAAAAAATTCCATTCGTAGTTAATTTCCAGTGAATACTATCAGACTCATCAGAGAGGTTCAAATCCATCAACCTTCTGACAAGGTGTTGCCATGCTTCCCATCGGTCACCTACCAAAGATCTCTGGAATTGAATATTTATAGGGTTGGATTATAACATTGTAGCAACATAAGCCTCCTTACGTTGTACAATGTTATAGAGAGATGGATATTGTGTGGCCAAAGGCGTCTCCCCTAACCATTTATCTTCCCGGAATCTCATCGAATTATAGTTTCCAATGGTAATTTAGTTCTATGGAAGAAAGATGCTTTTGTTCTCATCAAGCCCTTCCAAAATGGTGAATCATTGGGTCTGACGGTAACCTGGGCCAAGGTCTTAGATTGTAAGTACTTATTACGTAAAATTTGTACCCATGTGCCTTCGGTCTCCACAGAAGGCTTGTATAGCCATTTACTGAGCAGAAATCTGTTCTTTACCTCTAAATTCTCAATGCCAGGACCACCCTGGTCCTTCTGCCTACAAGTGATGTCCCATTTAGTAAGCATGTACTTCCTCTTTATTTCATCATTATGCCAAAAGAATCATGATTAATAGAAGTCCATCCTTTTTCGTACCCCAACAGGTACCTCAGATAAGGAGAAGAGGAACATCGGCATACTCATGTGCACTGAGTTTATTAGTATTAGCCGACCTCCATATGACATAATCTTGCCCTTCCAGCAGCTTAGTTTCTTTTCAAATCAATCTTCAATACACTTCCACTCCTTGTTAGATAGCTTGTGATGGTGAATTGGTATGCCCAGATAACTAAATGGAAGGGTACCCAGTTCACATCCGAACAGTTGTTTATAGGCATCTTGTTCATCTTTGGCTCTCCCAAAACATAAAAATTCACTTTTATTAAAATAATCTTCAGTCCTAACAACTGTTCGAATAGGCATAGAACAAGCTTCATATTTCTGGCCTTTGCCAAATCATGTTCCATGAAACTAATGATATCATCAGCATACTGTAGTATGAACACCCCACCATGTACTAGATGTGGTACTAGTCATCCTACCTGGCCTTCCTCTTTATCTCTTCCTATCATAACTGCCAACATATCCGCTACTATGTTGAACAAGGTAGGAGACATATGATAACCCACAAGTATAGGGGATCGCAACAGTTTTCGAGGGTAGAGTATTCAACCCAAATTTATTGATTCGACACAAGGGGAGCCAAAGAATATTCTCAAGTATTAACAGTTGAGTTGTCAATTCAACCACACCTGAAAGACTTAATATCTGCAGCAGAGTATTTAGTAGCAAAGTAATATGGATGTAACGATAATGGTGGCAAGGGTAATAGTAATAGTATTGGTTTTGTAGTAATTGTAACAGTGGCAACGGTAAAGTAACTAAGCAGAGATCAATATGTGAAAAGCTCGTAGGCAATGGATCAGTGATGGATAATTATGTTGGATGCGATTCCTCATGCAACAGTCATCAATGTAATGTAGGCATGTATTCCGAATATAGTCATACGTGCTTATGGAAAAGAACTTGCATGACATCTTTTGTCCTACCCTCCCGTGGCAGCGGGGTACTATTGGAAACTAAGGGATATTAAGGCATCCTTTTAATAGAGTACCGGAACAAAGCATTAGCACTAAGTGAATACATGAAATCCTCAAACTATAGTCATCACCGGGAGTGGTCCCGATTATTGTCACTTCGGGGTTACCGGATCATAACACATAGTAGGTGACTATTGACTTGCAAAATAGGATCAAGAACTCACATATTTTCATGAAAACATAATAAGTTCAGATCTGAAATCATGGCACTCGGGCCCTAGTGACAAGCATTAAGCATAGAAAAGTCATAGCAACATCAATCTCAAGACATAATGGATACTAGGGATCAAACCCTAACAAAACTAACTCGATTACATGATAAATCTCATCCAACCCATCACCGTCCAGGAAGCCTACGAGTGAATTACTCACGCATGGCGGTGAGCATCATGAAATTGGTGATGGAGGAAGGTTGATGATGACGATGGAAACGGACTCCCCTCTCCGGAGCCCCAAACGGACTCCAGATCAGCCCTCCCGAAAGGGATTAGGACTTGGCAGCGGCTCCATATCGTAAAATGCGATGAATCCTTCTCCCTGATTTTTTTCCCCGGATGTGAATATATAGAGTTGGAGTTGACGTCGGTGGAGCATTAGGGGGCCCATGAGACAGGGGGGCGCACCCCCACCCTCGTGGATAGGGTGTGGGCCCCCTGACGTTGATTCTTTTGCCAGTATTTTTTATATATTCCAAAAATATTCTCCATGAAGTTTCAGATCATTCCGAGAACTTTTATTTCTGCATAAAAATAACACCATGGCAATTCTGCTGAAAGCAACGTCAATCCGGGTTAGTTCCATTCAATTCATGCAAGTTAGAGTCCAAAACAAGGTCAAAAGTGTTTGGAAAAGTAGATACGATGGAGACGTATCAACTCCCCCAAGCTTAAACCTTTGCTTGTCCTCAAGCAATTCAGTTGACAAACTGAAAGTGATAAAGAAAAACTTTTACAAACTCTGTTTGATCTTGTTGTTGTAAATATGTAGAGCCAGCATTCAAGTTTTCAGCAAAGATTGTGAACTAACCATATTCCCAATAACATTTACGTCTCATGTTTACTCATATCAATGGAATAATCAACTAGCGAGCAATAATAGTAAATCTCGGATGACAACACTTTCTCAAAACAATCATAATATGATATAACAAGATGGTATCTCACTAGCCCTTTCTGAGACCGCAAAACATAAATGCAGAGCACCTCTGAAGATCAAGGACTGACTAAACATTGTAATTCATGGTAAAAGAGATCCTATCACAGTCATACTCAATGTAAACTAATAGTAATACATGCAAATGACATCGGTGCTCTCCAACTGGTGCTTTTTAATAAGAGGATGATGACTCAACATAAAAGTAAATAGATAGGCCCTTCTCAGAGGGAAGCAGGGATTTATAGAGGTGCCATAGCTTGATTTTGAAATAGAGATAAATAATATTTTGAGCGGTATACTTTCATTGTCAACATAACAACCGAGAGATCTCAATATCTTCCATGCTACACACATTATAGGCGGTTCCAAAGCAGAATGGTAAAGTTTATACTCCCCCCACCACCAACAAACATCAATCCATGGCTTGTCCAAAACAACACGTGCCTCCAACTAACAACAATCCTGGGGGAGTTTTGTTTGCAATTATTTTAATTTAAGCATGGGACTGGGCATCCCAGTTACCAACCATTTTCTCATGAGTGAGGAGCGGAGTCCACTCCTCTTGAGAATAACGCGCCTAGCATCGAAGATATAGACAGCCCTAGTTGATACATGAGCTATTTGAGCATACAAAACAGAATTTCATTTGAAGGTTTAGAGTTTGGCACATACAAATTTACTTGCAACGGCAGGTAGATACCGCATATAGGAAGGTATGGTGGACTCATATGGAATAGCTTTTGGGTTTATGGAAGTGGATGCACAAGCAGTATTCCCGCTTAGTACAAGTGAAAGCTAGAAAGAGACTGGGAAGCGACCAGCTAGAGAGCGACAACAGTCATGGACATGCATTAAAATTAATCAACACTGAATGCAAGCATGTGTAGGATATAATTCACCATGAACATAAATATCGTGGAGGTTATGTTGATTTTGTTGCAAGTACATGCATGAACATGTGCCAAGTCAAGTCACTCGAATCGTTCAAAGGAGGATACCACCCTATCATACCACATCACAACCATTTTAATAGCATGTTGGCACGCAAGGTAAACCATTATAAACTCCTAGCTGATTAAGCATGGCATGGGAAACTATAATCTCTAATTGTCATTGCAAACATGTTTCATTCATAATAGGCTGAACCAGGAATGATGAACTAATCATATTTACAAAAACAAGATAGGTCGAGTTTATACCAGCTTCTCTCATCTCAATCAGTTCATCATATATCGTCATTGTTGCCTTTCACTTGCACACTCGAAAGGTGTGGATAATAATAACAGTGCACGTGCATTGGACTATGCTGGAATCTGCAAGCATTTAATACACAGGAGAAGACAAGGTAATATGGGCTCTTGGTTAGATCAACAATAATGCATATGAGAGCCACTCAACATTTTTATCACGGTCTTCTCCTCTCGACCCCCAAAGAAAAGAAAAGAAACAAAACTATTTACATGGGAAAGCTCCCAACAAGCAAAAGAAGAACGAGAAATCTTTTTTGGGTTTTCTTTTTAATTACTACTACTACAGGCATGGAAATTAAACTAGCTAAAAACTACAACTAATTTTTTTCTTAAGGTTTTCCAAACACACAAGAAGAATGTTGGAAAACAAAATAAACTAGCATGGATATTACAATGGAAAAGTATGAGCACCGACAACTAGCATGAGTGTGTGAACATGAATGTAATGTCGGTGAGAGATACGTACTCCCCCAAGCTTAGGCTTTTGGCCTAAGTTGGTCTATGGCCATGGCTCAAAGCTGCCCTCTCCTGTGTATGGAGGAGTGTCCTCTGGGTGCCACTGGTTGGCAATCTCCTCCGGATCCCACTGATAAATAGACTGCCGATAAGGATCAAGGGGTGGCTCCAGCTCAGGCTCTGGAGCTGATGTCAGGCTCCGGTAGGCATGAATGGCCTCCGGCAAAATGAGGTACATGCCTGAAAATATGTTAAACAAAGAGGGCGCAGGCAAGGTAATAATCTCATAGTAGTTTTTATCAAATATCAATCTATACTAATGCATCTTATTTTATCCTTAACAATGAAATTAGGTGCTACCATACTCTTATAATCTAGAAAAATAGGGGGCAGCAACTTTTCCTCTTTCTCATAATGCCTAATAGGTATCCTAAAGTGTGCAGCAAGGCGTGAAGCAAAGATGCCTCCAAAGATGGGCCCCTTTGCTCGGTTCAGATTTAACTGTTTAGCAACAATAGCGCCTAAACTGAAAGTGGTATACGAAACAAAGCATGGTGCAAAATAACAATATCAGGGGCACGAAGGTTTCCACTGTTCCCACGACCAATTAAGCATCTACTAGAAAATATTACAAAGTAACTCGTAGAATAGGAAAATGTATGCTAGTAATTCTTGCATCGGAAACTTTCCTCGTTTCCCCTACAGCAATTGTATCAATAAACCCCTCCACATCATTACGATGTGGTTCCTCTATGCTGCACTCAAAGGGTATCTTATAGACCCAACAAAAATCATAAAGTGACATCTCCTTAACCTCATCATATAAATGAAATTCCACTGAAGGTGGTGATTTCTTAGAATGAAAGTAAAAAAATTGCATGAAAATATTAGTGAGGAGGAGATATTGTTCGCGCTGGTCGTGGAGGAAGTCGACGAGGCCTGCATTCTCAGCCAAATAATAAAAGTCTTCATAAATCCCGGCTGCTCTCAAGAACTCATCACAAGGCCATTCACACGGCTGAACCTCCGCATTGCGAGGGAGATTATATTTGAGCTTCTTATTCTCTTCACTTTGCTTATCCTTTGAGCTTCGGCTCGAAGAGCCCCTCAACAATCTCTTCATCATTTTCTCTGAAAAAATTCTGAAATTTTTAGTGACTCAAAATAAAAGTGAATCAAACTCAACAAGATTGATAGCAACTACTCCTACAAGTGCCTAGAGGCCATATCATGCATTAAAACTACTTTTGACCACATAAATTTGACATGCGAGCTCAAGAACAGGGTCACCTAAGCAGCAAAAAATTGCAATAAATAAAGCACTAGAACAAGAACTGATTGGCCCATTGGAGGAGTCACATACCAAAGAACAATCCCCCAAAGCAGTTTTGTGAATGGAGCTTTGACTTAGGAGATCGAAAATTGCAGCAAGATGAGCAAGAACTCGGGTTTGAGCTGGTGGATGATTTTTTCTGCAGGAAGACGAAGTGTGTGGGTGCAACAATAAGTGGAGCGGGGCCACATGGGGTCCATGAGGCAGGGGGGCGCCCTGGACCCTCGTGGCTAGGTGGTGTGGCCCCCTGGTGTGTTCTCAGTGCCAAATATTCTTAAATATTCTAGAAAAAATCATATAAAATTTTCAGAACATTTGGAGAACTTTTATTTTTGGGGTATTTTTTATTGCAAGGATAATTCAGAAAACAGACAGAAAATACTATTTTTGCTTTATTTAAACTAAATAATAGAAATTAAAAAGAGGGTATAGAGAGTTGTGCTTTCTAACTTCATCCATCTCACGCTCATCAAAATGAATCCACTAACAAGGTTGATCAAGTCTTGTTAACAAACTCTTTCCAAATCGCATGAAACCGGCGAATTTTCGAATAACACTGGGTTACCTCAACGGGGATATGCACATCCCCACCAATAAGAATATCATATTTCTTCTTGACAGTAGGAAGAGGGAATTCAATACCTCCAATAGTAATCGTTGGAATTTTTCCAATAGAATTGATACTGTGGACTTGAGGTTGTTTCCTCGGAAAGTGTACAGTATGCTCATTACCATTAACATTAAAAGTGACATTGCCTTTGTTGCAAACAATAACTTCCCCTGCAGTATTCAAAAAGGGTCTACCAAGAATAATAGACATACTATCATCCTTGGGAATATCAAGAATAACAAAGTCCGTTAAAATAGTAACGTTTGCAACCACAACAGGCACATCGTCGCAAATACCGATAGGTATAGCAGTTGATTTATCAACCATTTGCAAAGATATTTTAGTAGATGTTAACTTATTCAAATCAAGTTTATGATATAAATAGAGAGGCATAACACTAACACCGGCTCCAAGATCACATAAAGCAGTTTTAACATAGTTTCTTTTAATAGAACATGGTATAGTTGGTACTCCTGGATCTCCTAGTTTCTTAGGTATTCCACCCTTAAAAGTATAATTAGCAAGCATGGTGGAAATTTCAGCTTCTGGTATCTTTCTTTTATTTGTAACAATATCTTTCATGTACTTAGCATAAGGATTCATTTTAAGCATATCAGTCAAACGGATACGCAAAAAGATAGGTCTAATCATTTTAGCAAAGCGCTCAAAATCCTCATCATCCTTTTTCTTGGATGGTTTAGGAGGAAAAGGCATCGGTTTTTTAACCCATGGTTCTGTTTCTTTGCCATATTTCCTAGGAACGAAGTCTCTCTTATCATAACATTGATTGTTTGATTGTGGGTTATCAAGATCAACAGCAGGTTCGATCTCTACATCATTGCCATTGCTAGGTTGAGCATCAACATGAACATCATCATTAACATTATCACTAGGTTCTTGTTCATTACCAGATTGTGTTTCAGCATCAGAAATAGAAATATCATTGGGATTCTCAAGTGTGTCAACAACAGGTTCACTAGAAGCATGCAAAGTTCTACCATTTTTCTTTTTCTTCTTCTTAGATGAACTAGGTGCATCAACATTAGTTCTCTGGGAATCTTGCTCAATTCTCTTAGGGTGGCCCTTAGGATACAAAGGTTCCTGAGTCATTTTACCCCCTCTAGTCACAACTCTAATAGCATTATCATTTTTCTTATTATTCAATTCATTGAGCAAATCATTTTGAGCATTAAGTACTTGTTCTACTTGAGTGGTAACCATGGAAACATGTTCACTAATAAGTTTAAGCTCACCTTTAACTCTAGACATATAATCACTCAAGTGTTCAATCATATAGGTATTACGTTTCAATTGTCTACCGACATAAGCATTGAAGTTTTCTTGTTTAACAATGAAATTATCAAAATCATCTAAGCATTGGCTAGCAAACTTATAACGAGGAATATCACCTTCATCAAATCTATATCGAGAATTTACCTTCACTACCTATGTCGGGTTATCAAGACCATGTATTTCTTCAATAGGTGGTAAATTCTTAACATCTTCAGCTTTAATACCTTTTTCTTCCATAAATTTCTTTGCCTCTTGCATATCTTCAGGACTGAGAAATAGAATACCCCTTTTCTTCGGAGTTGGCTTAGGAGTTGGTTTAGGAAGTGTCCAATCATTTTCATTACTCAACATATTATTCAATAGTGATTGATACGTCCATTTTGCATCATGCTTTTATATCGATATTTATTGCATTATGGGCTGTTATTTCACATTATGTCACAATACTTATGGCTATTCTCTCTTAAGGAGGGAGAAGGCCGGCAGCTGGAATTCTGGGCTGGAAAAGGAGCAAATATTAGAGACCTATTTTTCACAACTCCAAAAGTCCCGAAACTCCATGGAATGCCTTATACTAAATGATGAAAAATCCTCACCAAAGATGAAGACCAGGGGGGCCACACCTTTCCACGAGGGTGGGGCGCCCCCCCCTAGGGCGCGCCCCCCTACCTCGTGGGCCCCCTGGTGGCTCTCCGATGACCATCTTCTCCTATATGAAGTCTTTCGTTGAGAAAAAAATAAGAAGCAACCTTTCGGGATGAAACTCCGCCGCCACGAGGCGGAACCTTGGCGGATCCAATCTAGAGCCCCGGCAGAGCTGTCCTGCCGAGGAAACTTCCCTCCCGGAGGGGGAAACCATCGCCATCGTCATCACCAACGCTCCTCTCATCGGGGGAGGGCAATCTCCATCAACATATTCATCAGCACCATCTCATCTCAAAACCCTAGTTCATCTCTTGTATCCAATTCTTGTCTCCAAGTCCGGGATTGGTGCTAGTAAGTTGCAAGTAGTGTTAATTACTCCTTGTAGTTGATGCTAGTTGGTTTAATTGGTGGAAGATCATATGTTCAGATCATGTATGCATATTATTACCCCTCTGATTATGAACATGAATATGCTTTGTGAGTATTTACGTTTGTTCCTGAGGACAAGGGAGAAGTCTTGCTATTAGTAGTCATGTGAATTTGGTATTCTTTCGATATTTTGATGAGATGTATGTTGTCTAGCCTCTAGTGGTGTTATGTGAATGTCGACTACATAACACTTCACCATTATTTGGGCCTAGAGGAAGGCATTGGGAAGTAATAAGTAGATGATGGGTTGCTAGAGTGACAGAAGCTTAAACCCTAGTTTATGCGTTGCTTCGTAAGGGGCTGATTTGGATCCATATGTTTCATGCTATGGTTAGGTTTACCTTAATACTTTTGTTGTAGTTGCGGATGCTTGCAATAGAGGTTAATCATAAGTGGGATGCTTGTTCAAGTAAGAACAGCACCCAAGCACCGGTCCACCCACATGTCAAATTATCAAAGTACCGAACGCGAATCATATGAGCATGATGAAAACTAGCTTGATGATATTCCCATGTGTCCTCGGGAGCACTTTTCCTTATATAAGAGTTTATCCAGGCTTGTCCTTTGCTATAAAAAGGATTGGGCCACCTTGCTGCACTTTATTTACTTTTGTTACTTGTTGCTCGTTACAAATTATCTTATCACAAAACTATCTGTTACCACTTATTTCAGTACTTGCAGAGAATACCTTGCTGAAAACCGCTTATCATTTCCTTCTTCTCCTCGTTGGGTTCGACACACTTACTTATCGAAAGGACTACGATAGATCCCCTATACTTGTGGGTCATCAGTGATTCAGCTTGATCAACAGTTCTTTCCCTGAAAACACAACCAGCACAATTATCCAGGTGGTCTCTGGAAGCATCAGTTAGTCCATTATAAAAGATATCAAGTATTTCATTTTTTTGAGAGGATGATCAGGCAAAGCAATAAATAATCGGAGAAGCGTTCCCCAAGCTTGTGGGAGACTCTCTTCTTCAATTTGCACCAAATTATATATTTCCCTTAAGGCAGGTTGTTTCTTATGAGCGGGGAAATATTTAGCAGAGAAGTAATAAATCATATCCTGGGGACTACGCACACAATCAGGATCGAGAGAATTAAACCATGTTTTAGCATCACCCTTAAATGAGAACGGAAGCAACTTAAGGATAAAGTAATAGCGAGTTTTCTCATCATTAGTGAACAGGGTGGCTATATCATTTAATTTAGTAAGATGTGCCACAACAGTTTTAGATTCATAGCCATAAAAAGGATCAGATTCAACCAAAGTAATTAACTCAGGATCGACAGAGAAATCATAATCCTTATCAGAGATATAGATAGGTGAAGTAGCAAAAGGAGGGTCATGTTTCATTCTAGCATTCAAGGATTTTTTGTTCAGCTTAGCTAATAGTTTGTTGAGATCATATCTATCATTGCAAGCTAAAAAGTCTCTAGCAGTTTCTTCATCCATAACATAACCCTCAGGCACAACAGGCAATTCATATCTAGGGGAGAATATTCGTCATCACTTTCATCAATATTATCAGTTTCAATAATTTCATTCTCTCTAACCCTAGCAAGTTGTTCATCAAGAAATTCACCTAATGGCACAGTATTATCAAGCATAGAAGTAGTTTCATCAAAAGCATCATGCATAGCAGAAGTGGCATCATCAATAACATGCGACATATAAGAACAAATAGCAGGTGTAGGTGTCGCAAGTTTACTCAAAACAGAAGGTGAATCAAGTGCAGAGCTAGATGGCAGTTCCTTACCTCCCCTCGTAGTTGAGGGAAAAATCTTGGTTCTTTCATCTTTCAAGTTCCTCATAGTGATCAACAGATATAAATCCCAAGTGACTCAAAGAATAGAGCTATGCTCCCCGGCAACGGCGCCAGAAAATAGTCTTGATAACCCACAAGTATAGGGGATCGCAACAACTTTCGAGGGTAGAGTATTCAACCCAAATTTTTTGATTCGACACAAGGGGGGCCGAAGACTATTCTCAAGTATTAACAGTTGATTTGTCAATTCAACCGCACCTGAAAGACTTAATATCTGCAGCAAAGTATTTAGTAGCAAAGTAATATGGAAGTAACGGTAACGGTGGCAAGGGTAATAGTAATAGTATTGGTTTTATAGTAATTGTAAAACTGGCAACGGTAAAGTAACTAAGCAGAGATCAATATGTGAAAAGCTCGTAGGCAATGGATCAGTGATGGATAATTATGTTGGATGCGATTCCTCATGCAACTGTTATAACATAGGGTGACATAGAACTAGCTCCAGTTCATTAATGTAATGTAGGCATGTATTCCAAATATAGTCATATGTGCTTATGGAAAAGAACTTGCATGACATCTTTTGTCCTACCCTCCCGTGGCAGCGAGGTCCTATTGGAAACTAAGGGATATTAAGGCCTCCTTTTAATAGAGTACCGAAACAAAGCATTAGCACTTAGTGAATACATGAACTCCTCAAACTATAGTCATCACCGGGAGTGGTCCCGATTATTGTCACTTCGGGGTTACCGGATCATAACACATAGTAGGTGACTATTGACTTGCAAAATAGGATGAAGAACTCAAATATATTCATGAAAACATAATAGGTTCAGATCTGAAATCATGGCACTCGGACCCTAGTGACAAGCATTAAGCATAGCAAAGTCATAGCAACATCAATCTCAGGACATAATGGATACTAGGGATCGAACCCTAACAAAACTAACTCGATTACATGATAAATCTCATCCAACCCATCACCGTCCAACAAGCCTACGATGGAATTACTCACACACAGCGGTGAGCATCATGAAATTGGTGATGGAGGAAGGTTGATGATGACGATGGCGACGGATTCCCCTCTCCGGAGCCCTGAACGAACTCCAGATCAGCCCTCCCGAGAGAGATTAGCGCTTGGTGGCGGCTTCGTATCGTAAAACGTGATGAATCTGTCTCCCTGATTTTTTCTCCCCGAACGTGAATATATAGAGTTGGAGTTGAGGTCGGTGGAGCATCAGGGGGCCCACAAGATAGGGGGGCACGCCTAGGGGGTGGGCACGCCCCCCACCCTTGTCGACAGGGTGTGGGCCCCCTGACGTTTTTTCTTTCGCCAGTATTTTTTATATATTCAAAAAATATTCTCCGTGAAGTTTCAGGTCATTCTGAGAACTTTTATTTCTGCACAAAAAAACAAGGTCAAAAGTGTTTGGAAAAGAAGATACGATGGAGATGTATCAACATCGGGTCCCCTTGTCTTAGACCCTTGTGAGTCTAGAAGTAGTGACCTATGTCATCATTCACTTTAATCTCGACACTGCCTTTTTGTACAAATGAATCGACTTGCTTCCTCTAGGAATTGTCGAATCCCTTCATATGTAAAGCCTACTGTAGGAATGGCCATTTAACTTTATCATATGCTTTCTCGAAATGGAATTTGAAGACCACCCCATCCATTTTCTTCGAGTGGATCTCGTGAAGTGTTTCATGTAGGACAAACACACCCTCAAGTATGTTTCTGCCCGGCATGAAAGCTGTCTGAGTTGGTTACACCACACTATGTGCAATCTGGGTCAGTCGGTTTGTCCCAACCTTAGTAAAAAAAATTGAAGCGCACATTAAGCAGGCAAATTGGACGAAATTGCTTAATGCATACTGCCCCTCCTTCTTTGGCAACAACATTATCGTCCCAAAGTTTAGGTGGAATAGCTACAAATGGCCACTGAACAAGTCATGGAACATTGGTACTAGATCACCTTTAATAATAGGGGAAAACTTTGTTTTTGCCACTCTAGCTTTTGCCTACTTTGCTTATGCCACTCTAGATTTTGACATATCACTTTTGCCACTCTTAGTTTTTGACAATACATCACAAATGCCATTGAGTAGCAAAAGCAATAACTTTTCATTTCACTTTTGCCACTCTAGATTTTGACAATGTATCGCAATTGTCACTCTAAAATTATTGCTTTTGCCACGGAATGGCAATTGTGAAGTATTGTCAAAAACTAAGAGTGGCAAAAGTGAAATGTCAAGTTCTAGAGTGGCATAAGCAAAGTGGTCAAAAGCTAGAGTGGAAAAAACAAAGTTTTCCCTAAATAATATGCCAACAATTCTTATAGAAGTCTACTAGGGAGCCATCCGGGCCAGACGCCTTATTATCTTTCATCTGTGATATTGCCTCAAACACCTCTTTCTCCGTAAATGGTGTGGAAAAAATCTCATTCTTGTCTGCCCCGAGCTGAGGAATATCCCCGTCCATGAGCTCGTACATAGACACAAAGTTCTCTTCGGGAGCCCCAAACAGAATCCCGTTACATGTGACTATCCTACAATTTGGTTGGAGAATCACTACTGCAGGATGCTGCTAATGTGACACTATGATCAGAGACCCTTCAACGAAACTGTGTGTGATGCAATAATCGCAAACGGTGGTGTAAAAATCATCAAAAAAGGTGGAAACGTTTGCGATGTCGGATCCATCAAACATGGTTCGGATCTTAGTTGCATGTGCGATGCGGGGCATACGGTTCAGTTCAATTAATTGTTTGCGATGAGGAGGAACAAAAGAAACGGGCAACCAAATGAACGTGTGTACGATATACATCATACGGTTCACTCGGATGAAATGTTTGTGATTAGGCAACACAAAAGAAACGGTTAGCCAGATCAAGGTGTGTGCGATATATGGCATGCGGTTCACTTAGATGAACTGCTTATGATTAGGCAACACAAAATAAACGGTCAGCCAGATCAAGGTGTCTGCGATATACGGCATGCGGTCCACTCGGCCTTCTCGTCAGTGTGTGACCTTTGTGGAAACCGTTCGCTCCCCACTAGCCTCTTCTTTTACCGTGGCAATCATCCACCGCCTCTTCGCCTTTCCCTCTCAATTTGGAACTGTTGTCGCATGATCTTCCTCCCTCCATTTGCCTTCACCCTTCCTTCTGCCATTGTTCGATCATCTTCTCCATGGAGGGAACAGGTCGGAAACAACCCCGTTATTCTTGCCCCGATTTGAAAGATGACGTGGTGGAGGAACTCATTGACCGGTGCGACATCATCACCTCGGCCCGCATGGCAAGTTCGTTCAAGACCATTCTCGAATCAACTAATAACATCATTACAAGTAACCCAAGGGTCTTGAAGCAGTTTGATCTCCCCTATCTTCTTCGTTGTGACCCTACTGACTAGCGCGTGGACGATGAAAGCCTCGCCTTGTGCAAGTTGATGCCGCTTGATAATGATACGTGTGATGTTAAGATGCCATCGCTTGAGGGCAAGGCTTGGGCAGGTGCAAATGGAGATTGGGTTGTTTATATTGGGTAAAACTGCGAGTGGGAACTTGTGAATGTGTACACTCATCACCGGGTTCCACTTCCAAAAATCTCAGACTGTCCAGAGGTTGAGTACACCGATATTCTACGTGAGTTCAAATACGATCATCGTGACCATCGTTTACGGAAGATAGCAATTTGTCGAGTTCCCAACCGCTCTTGGGATTACATGAACTATGAAGTTGTTGCTATCTTCAACAAGCTTGTTGCCGTCCTTACTTCCACGCCTCGATGCATATTGCTCAAAAATAAATTTCTGTACATGGATGAGTACTGTGATGCAATTCAATACGAGGGTCTTGTGTTTGCTGCCACCACTCGTGGCATTGTTTTTGCATGAAATCCTGATGCTTTCGGTACATTTGTCTTCCACCATAATTATAATTGTTTCATCCACATACATGTGGGTTAGCTAGTTTTCGTTTACTAATTAACCTTCTTTTGTTTCCAAGGTCCTGTGAACATTCCACCACCTATACTTGAAAAATTTTATATCCAAGGGGGAGATGACGATGCTGATGATCACGAGCATGAGGACGAGCAGGACCCATATACTGAGTGGCGCCTGGCAACATATTCCGATGGATCACCTCTTCTTGTCTGTATACAAGGCACTGCTGATGCTACTAAGGAAGCAGGTGTTGTCTCGCATGGTCGCACTCTCCGGGCCTATTCCAACATCCGTTGTAGGGTATTCGGGATGGATACTAGTGTACTAGCGCCAAGACCTTCTCCTTGGTTCAGTATTGAAAGTCTTGGAGGAAACTCACTCTTCCTTGGACAAAACTATCCAATGATGGTGAAAGGCGATCCAGTTGTTGTTGACACAAAATTACTACCATTTATGATAAGTAACTGTATATATACCTCAGTCATTGCTATGCTTCCCTGCCATCACAATATGGGTCCTGACATAGGCCGCTTCAGCCTGGATGATCGGTCCTGCGTTGGTCTCGCGATTGACAGTAGCTCGCCCTTCCCAGAGAATCACTTTTGGTTCAAAGCAAGTGTTTCCAACGCTGACGAGTGGTTGAGCTGAAGTTCATTTCATCACTTTGTTATTTGTTGTGTGAGAAAAACTTTACTTTACTAGAATATTTTGTTGCAAATGATCAACAATCCAACGTGTATCCTCGTTGTCATTGTGGGTTGATGACATGTTGTATGTAATCAATGGTACATTTGCATATGTGTCCCTCAACTCACGCCTGCTAGTGGTGTCCATATGAAGAGTGCTAGTGATTTTAGTTGCAAAAATTAGATAGTGCTAGTGATTTTAAGCTGCATATTATGACAAATTGCACTGTGACAAGGTTGACAAATGGCAATGTTACTAGATAAACAAATGTCAATCTTTCCAGTTTGACAAATGGCAACATACCCAAAACGACAGATGCAAATCTTACCCAATTGTTTCTACGTGGTTGCACACGGGTCATCCAAAACAACCATTTGCGTTAAAGGGATGCACAAATCCTGCACTGCAAGGGAAGACCATAGCTCTCACTTTGCATATGGATGTACTATCTAAAATGTTTGCGATCAAGAGCAGCAAAAATCCTGCTCGGCACATTTTCCCTTGGCTTCCTAAGGAAGCTGTCGGTTTGCATACGGGTGTTCTATATAAAACGTTTGCGGTGAGTCTTTTATATTTAAAAACCATTGACGTTTTTTCAAAAAGAAAATTGTTTGATAAGTCTGTACATTAAGACAAAAAAACGCAAGTTCGATCAAACCATATCTTTCATTCAGTCGCACTATGAATTTATATTCATATGATCGAGAATTCGAGATACAGTATGAAACCCCAAAAAAACTATTTCCGGCGACGGTGGAGGCGGCATGCCGCGCCGTCGTTGTCATTGTCGTCCTTCGGGACGCTGTTGTTTGTAGTCTTCAAGGCAGCAGAAAATGTTCTTCACTTGTAAATCAAACATCATGTCGTCGCGCAATCGACGGGAGGGGTGCGGGAGGACGGCAACTGGCGCCGCTGAGAGGTAGCGATCAATGGCAGCATCCCATGCCACTGAGGGGGGCGCGCGCACGGGCACGGGCGAGGCGGGTGTAGCCAAAGGCACGGGGACCGGCGCCGCGGTGGGTGGAGGGGCGTGCACGGGGAGGGGCACGGGCGCGGCGGGTGCAGCCAAACGCACGGGGGCCGGTGCCACGATGGGTGGAGGGGCGCGCACGGGCACGGGCATGGGCACTGGCATGTACACGAGCTCGCGTGGGTCCGCGAAGACCTCGCTGATGCCCGCGGCTTCCAGCTCTGCGATAGTGCTCGGCGACCAGCCCGTCAATGCTACGGGGATGGTCGCTGGCACGGGCGTGGGGATGGGAGCTGGGACGGGAGCGGGGGCAGCAACCGCCAAGGCCAGCTTGTTCTGGGTCAGGTCCATGAGGCCCCATCCCTCCTTATTTTCTATCTCCTCCAGCTTGGATTCAACTTCACCAAACTTGAAGACTAGTGGCAGATGATCATTCTGCGCCATGCATTTGGTGGAGGTCTGCGGGAAATGGGAAGCGAACAGTAAGGCTGCCCGTATTAAACAGCGGATCGGGCGCCATTAATGGAGAGGAAGGCGGGCGGCCATGGAAGTAAAAGGTATCGCTTACCAGTGAGCCTGCGCAGTATACAGCTCGCATGCTTCCCGGTGAGCCTGCGCATTGGAGGACAGCTTGCACGCCTCTCGGTCAGCCTACACACCGGACTCCGCTCGCACGCCTCCCGTTCAGTCAAGGTTAAGCATCTTTCTGCACGACACCTCCTATAGCCATTAAAATGAAGACACATGGCATCACGTGAATAGTTAACAAAACGCACACAATTTGAATTATACAAACATTTGAGATATTAAAGTTAACAAAACACACACAATTTGAATTATACAAACATTTGAGATATTAAAGTGGCAGTTATTTTTTCAAAATGCCTTTGTTGGTTGTTATTCGAGTGCGCCTTCTCTCAAAATGTACACGAAAAATACCACAACATGTCGGGCGCCATTCCATGATAGCATGCCAAGTTTCATGAATTTCAGACGAGTTTTGGATTTACTAGAATTTAAAAACAAAGTATCTCCACGTTTTGCCGGCAATCAACGGTGCCATGGTGTTTGAAATTCATTCCCATTTCTTGCATGGGACCTAAGAATGCACCCAAGGACACAGATTTGATTTTTCAACCAATTTATATGCCTTAGAGCATGTGGATGTAGTTCAAATTTGAATTATGCACATAAATGCATTGAAAAGTCAATTAATGCATAAAAATGTCCAAACGAACCCCGAAAAATCCCAAAAATTGACACAACACTCCTGTTGTTCTATGTTGACACGACAAATTTTTTGAAAGCAATAAGAGGCAATGGATATCGTTTCATCCCCAAAGGTGGGACGTTCCCTACAAAAACCATCAGGCTTTTTGTGAGAAGCTCTCGTTTGTGAGAAGCATGTCCCCAAACCTGCCCCAAATGGGACAAAAACTTTACCACGGCATGTTGATGTCGCTCCATGATAGCATGCCAAGTTTCATGAATTTCAGACGAGCTTTGGATTTACGAGAATTTAAAAACCAGATATCTCAATGTTTGCGGCCGAGTGACCGTGGCAGGGTATTTGACATTCATTCCCATTTCTTGCATGGGACCTAAGCATGCAACCAAGGGCAGAAATTTGAATTTTCAACCAATTTGTATGCATTAGAGCATGTGCATGTAGTTCAAATTTTAATTATGCACATAAATGCATTAAAAACTCAATTAATGCATAAAAATGTCCAAACGAACCCCGCAAAATCCCAAAAATTGATACAACACTCCTGTTGTTCTATGTTGACACGAGAAATTTTTTGAAAGCAATAAGAGACAATGGATATCATTACGTCCCCAAAGGTGGGACGTTCCCTACCAAAACCATCAGGCTTGTTGTGAGATGCTCTAGTTTATGAGAAGCATATCCCCAAAACTTCCCCAAATGGGACAAAAAATTTACCACGACATGTTGATGCCGCTCCATGATAGCATGCCATGTTTCATGAATTTCAGACGAGCTTTGGTTTTACTAGAATTTAAAAACCAGGTATCTCAATGTTTGCGGCCGAGTGACCGTGGTAGGGTGTTTGACATTCATTCCCATTTCTTGCATGGGACCTAAGCATGCAACCAAGGGCACAAATTTGAATTTTCAACCAATTTATATGCATTAGAGCACATGCATGTAGTTCAAATTTGAATTATGCACATAAATGCATTGAAAACTCAACTAATGCATAAAAATGTCCAAATGAACCCCGAAAAATCACCAAAATTGACACAACACTCATGTTGTTCTATGTTGACAAGAGAAACTTTTTGAAAGCAATAAGAGGCAATGGATATCGTTTCGTCCCCAAAGGTGGTACGTTCCCTATCAAAACCATCAGTCTTGTTGTGAGAAGCTCTGGTTTTTGAGAAGCATATCCCCAAACCTGCCCCAAATGGGAGAAAAAATTTACCAGGACATGCTAATGCCGCTCCATGATAGCATGCCAAGTTTCATGAATTTTAGACGAGCTTTGGATTTATTAGAATTAAAAACCAGGTATCTCAATGTTTGCGGCCGAGTGACCGTGGCAGGGTGTTTGACATTCATTCCCATTTCTTGCATGGGACCTAAGCATGCAACCAAGGACAAACATTTGATTTTGCAACCCGTTTTTATGGACGAAGCACATGCATGTAGTTCAATTTTGAATTATGCACATAAATACCTAGAAAACTCAATTAACGTATAAAAATGTTCAAACAATCCTCGAAAAAATCCAAAATTTAACACGACACTCCTGTTGTTCTATGTTGATACGAGAATTTTTTTTGAAAGCAATAAGAGGCAACAGATATCGTTTCGTCCCCCAAGGTGGCATGTACCCTACCAAAACAATCAGGCTTGTTGTGAGAGAAGCTCGGGATTGGGAGAAGCTTATACCCACACCTGCCCCAAATGGAACGATATTTTTACCAAAGTATGTCGTTGTCGTTCCATCATATCATGTCAAGTTTCATGAATTTCAGACGAGTTTTTGTTCTAGTAGAAATTTAAAACCATGTATCTCAATGTTAGTGGTCGGGCGACAGTGCCAAGGTGTTTGACATTCGTTCTCATTTCTTGCATGTGCCCTAATCTTGCAACCAAGGACAATGATTTGATTTTGCAACCCACTTTTATGGACGGAGCACGTGCACGCAGTTCAATTTTGAATTATGCACATAAATGCCTAGAAAACTCAGTTAACATATAAAAATGGCCAAATGATCCCCAAAAAATCCAAAATTTAACACGACACTCCTGTTGTTCTATGTTGACACCAGGAAAAATTGAAATGAAGAAGAGGCGAAGACTATCGTTTTGTCCACAATGATGACACGTTTCCCTAACAGAACGATGAGGCTTTCTTGTGAGAAGCTCTGGTTTGTGAAAAGCTTATACCACAACCTTCCCCAAATGGTGCAATATTTTTTACCCCAACATGTTGATGCCATTCCATGATAGCATGCCAAGGTTCATGAATTTCAGACGGGTTTTGGATTTACTAGAATTACAAAGGCAAGTACCTCAACATTTGCCGGAAAGCCACGGTGCCATGGTGTTCAAAATTCATCCCCATTTCGTGCATGGGACATAAGTATAAACCCATCGACACATATATGATTTTACAACCCATGTTGGTGCACCGGACCATGTGCATGTGCTTTAATTTTGAATTGTGTACCTGAAATGGCTAGAAAACCAATTTAATGTATAAAATTTCCAAACGAACCATGAATAATTCCATTTTACGACACACATATAGTTGCATGTTCACTGCAGATAAAAGGTCTAGCAATTCAAACCCCGTCCATTGCCGCCGTGACCCCATTATGTAATACAAATCAAGACGAAAAATCAAGTAGATCCCACACAGTTTATTATCACCAACCGTGTGAGATGCAGCACAAAATATCTTGGAGCATCATCGGATTATAGTACGCTGATACGTCGCCAACGTATCTATAATTTTTAATTGTTCCATGCTATTATATTATGTGTTTTGGATGTTTATTGGCTTTATTATGCACTTCTATATTATTTTTTGGACTAACCAATTAACCCAGAGCCCAGTGCCAGTTTATGTTTTTTCCTTGTTTTAGAGTATCACGGAAAAGGAAAATCAAGCGGAGTCCTATTGACCTGAAACATCACGGAACTTATTTTTGGACCAGAAGAAGCCCACGGAGTATCGGAGATGGACCAGGAGAGTCTCGGGCTGCCCACGAGGGTGGGGGCGCGCCCACCCCCCTGGGCGCGCCCCCCTGCCTCGTGGACAGCCCGGAGATCCACCGATGTACTTCTTCCTCCTATATATACCCATATACCCTAAAAACTTCGAGGAGCACAATAGATCGGGAGTTCCGCCACCATAAGCCTCCGTAGCCACCGAAAACCAATCTAGACCTATTCCGGCACCCTGCCGGAGGGGGAATTCCTCTCCCGGCGCTCTCCATGACGAGGAGGGAGTAGTCCACCCTCGGGGCTGAGGGTATGTATCAGT
The DNA here is from genome assembly GCF_003073215.2 of Triticum urartu. NCBI lineage: Eukaryota > Viridiplantae > Streptophyta > Magnoliopsida > Poales > Poaceae > Triticum > Triticum urartu. Next base: position 263,698,605 of record NC_053024.1, read on the forward strand.
AGCTATGTGTTTGATCTCTCTCTCTCTCTCTCGTGTTCTTGAGGTGGTACAATCTTGATGTATCATGAGCTTTGCTATTATAGTTGGATCTTATGATGTTTCTCCCCCTCTACTCTCTTGTAATGGATTGAGTTTTCCCTTTGTAGATATCTTATCGGATTGAGTCTTTAAGGATTTGAGAACACTTGATGTATGTCTTGCGTGGGATACCCGTGGTGACAATGGGGTATTCTATCGATCAACTTGATGTATGTTTTGGTGATCAACTTGCGGGTTCCGTGGCACACGTTTTCGTCTTGACTCTCCGGTAGAATCTTTGGGGCACTCTTTGAGGTTCTTTGTGTTGGTTGAATAGATGAATCTAAGATTGTGTGATGCATATCGTATAATCATACCCGCGGATACTTGAGGTGACATTGGAGTATCTAGGTGACATTAGGGTTTTGGTTGATTTGTGTCTTAAGGTGTTATTCTACTACGAACTCTGTGATAGATAGAACAGAAAGAATAGCTTCATGTTATTTTACTACGGACTCTTGAATAGATCGGTCAGAAAGGATAAGTTTGAGGTGGTTTCGTACCCTACCATAATCTCTTTGTTTGTTCTCCGCTATTAGTGACTTTGGAGTGACTCTTTGTTGCATGTTGAGGGATATTTATATGATCCAATTATGTCATTATTGGTGAGGGAACTTGAACTAGTGAAAGTATGAACCCTAGGCCTTGTTTCAACGCATTGCAATACCGTTTGTGCTCACTTTTATCATTAGTTACCTTGTTGGTTTTTTATTTTCAGATTACAAAAACCTTTATCTACCATCCATGTACCACTTGTATCGCCATCTCTTCGCCGAACTAGTGCACCTATACAATTTACCATTGTATTGGGTGTGTTGGGGATACAAGAGACTGTTTGTTATTTGGTTGCAGGGTTGCTTGAGAGAGACCATCTTCATCCTACGCCTCCTACAGATTGATAAACCTTAGGTCATCCACTTGAGGGAAATTTGCTACTATCCTACAAACCTCTGCACTTGGAGGCCCAACAACGTCTTCAAGAAGAAGGTTGTGTAGTAGACATCATACGCATATGGCTTACGCGAGAGGTGCGACGGCTACAGTCCATAGCCCGCTCTGAATAAGGGACTGTGTCTGATGACACTTTGCGCGCCAGTTTTTCGCTGAAGCGATTCGAAATTTTACGCTTCCGCAGAAATATCTACCTCCCCACCCCCTCTCCCTTACCAAAAGCCAGATTTCCCCTCTTTCCGCCTTCCTTTCCAAGTTGAAACCTTCACTCCTGGCTTGCAGCACCGCCTCCTCACCGGTGACCCTCCTTCACACTACTCGGCCTCACCTATCCAGGCAAGTAATCCACACCCGACCCCCATCCTCCTCCTCCATCCACATCCCACATGCCCCGACCACCGGCACAAGCGCGACACCTTCCACCCAAATCACCGACCACTCCACCAAATAAGCGCTGCCGTAAGCCATGGTGCACGTAGTATAGCTAGTATCTCAAGGAGCATTTGGCAGCAGAGAAACAAATCATGGCGCACGCGCGGATGAGGTCGCCATGGCTGCCATTCGTGCCGACCCCCAGATCTTGGAGGAGTACCTCGCCATCGAGACCACCGTCAATGCCTTGTGCGCCGATGCCGCGACATGGTTGGCTACTTTAAATGACAGTTCATGGCATTTTTTTGAGGCCACCGTCGGTGCCTTCGACGAAGACTACAAGGTGTTTTCTCGGCGTGCACGTGCTTGCCTCATCTCAAGAGCTAGCAGGTTGGTGCCTGGAGCGGCTCAGGCAACTCACCACTACAACGAGGGCACCCATGAAGCGAAGGCCTTGCCCTATTCCATGTCTAAGGAGCCGATCATCATCAATATCTCCGACAATGAGGAGCAGCTTGTCTTATTAGCTCACTACAAGGACCCATGTTCAGTTTGCCAGCTACTGCCTTTCCTTAACAAATTCTAGTGAATTGTGCTATCTACTTTTACCATGCGATCTTCTACTCTAGAGTATATGTTCTACATGTGGTGCACTGAGGTGTCCATTTAACTATTTGGTTCAATTCTGCAAATGTGATGTTCAATTCTTCAGCGTGCAATTTTCCAAGTTATCAAGCATGCTTGGTTTGGTTAACTGTCTGATCTTCTATTAGGAGTATGTTATATTGTGCAATGTGGTGCTCAGTTAACATTTGGTTCATTTGTTGTGGTGTTTAGTTAAATGTTTGGTTCAATTCTGCAATGCGATTTTCAATTGTTGTGGGTGCATTCTGTTATTGTATACCATGTGAGAAATAAATCAAATTTGGTTGTACTAGATACATGAGAAACAAATACAATTGCTATATTTCCAAGTTGTTAAGCATGCTTGGTTTGGTTAACTGTCTGATCTTCTATTAGGAGTATGTTATATTGTGCAATGTGGTGCTCAGTTAACGTTTGGTTCATTTGTTGTGGTGTTTAGTTAACTGTTTGGTTCAATTCTGCAATGCGATGTCCAATTGTTGTGGCTGCATTCTGTTATTGTATACCATGTGAGAAATAAATCAAATTTGACTGTACTAAATACATGAGAAATAAATACAATTGCTATATTTCCAAGTTGTTAAGCATGCTTGGTTTGGTTAACTGTCTGATCTTCTATTAGGAGTATGTTATATTGTGTAATGTGGTGCTCAATTAACATTTGGTTCATTTGTTGTGGTGTTTAGTTAACTGCATTTTTCAATTCTGCAATGCGATGTTCAATTGTTGTGGCTGCATTCTGTTATTGTATACCATGTGAGAAATAAATCGAATTTGGTTGTACTAAATACATGAGAAACAAATACAATTGCTACATTTCCAAGTTGTTAAACATGCTTGGTTTGGTTAACTGTCTAATCTTCTATTAGGAGTATGTTATATTGTGCAATGTGGTGACCAGTTAACGTTTGGTTCATTTGTTGTCGTGTTTAGTTAACTGCACGTGCATGGTCCGTTGTCTAATAGCACATTATTGTGCAATTGCAGGAACCATTCTAATATTTAGGTATTTAACAATTTGGTCTTGCACATGTAGGTCCTGCTGTCAGAGGTTTTGACCCATTGTTCGACCCTTTTTGCATATGGGGAAGTGAGTTGTCCATGAATATCAATCAAGTCAAGAAACTCAGAAAGATTGTTAGGATAATGAAATTAGCGACAAAAAACAACAAGATCTTTCTCTGCACAATGAGGAAGACATCAGTACACTACAAGATGGTACTAACTATTATACCTTGCCTTTTTTTATTCCTTTGCCCCATTTCCAATTTAGAGAAGATATTTATGCACATTCTTGTTTTTAGGCCTTTCCAAAGAAGTTCACTGATGATTACCTCCCAAACCACCTCTATGATCAGGAGGCGAGGAAGGTTTTCATACAACACCCATGATTCAATATTGAAGTGCTTCTAAAGAGGACGAAGGACGGACGGCCAACCATCCACAGGCACTGGCCTAAAGTTGCAAAGACCACAGGCACTGATCAATATTCGCCTTCCGCTTCAGCAGTTTTCCAGATGAGATGTATCTGTCTATATACCGTCTATGATGCTAATTTCAAAAGGTTCTACATGTTGCATGTGAAACTTGGTGCTCGTGCAGTTGTGTAATGGGGTAGCTGAGTGCTAAACCTATATCATGTTGTACTCTGATGTGTTTCAATTATGAAATTCTGCTTCCTTAATATGGAAATGAAATATATTATGTGCTTAATATGAATGTCAATTAGATTAATAAATGGATTATTAATAATAGGGCAATTAGCCTGCTAATTGGGTTTTGCTATTGCAAACGGTTATTGAAAAAATACTGTGGGCGATGACCTCAGGCAATGCACACAGTTTTTAGGAATAAACCGTGATGGATCAATGAACAATCCCACACGACTTTCTCTTGAAAACTATTTGCATTAGGCCACCTTGCGCAAACGTTTACCAGATAAAAACTGTGTGTGATGGACAACCTTCGCCACACAGTTTTTTCTATAGACTGTGTGTGATGCATTCAATAACGCAAACGATAAAATTGTTAATATCGTGTGCAACGGGAACGCCATCACAAATGATTTAACGGGAAAAATTGTGTGTGATGTACCTATGAACGGAAATGTTTTCCTTGGAGCGGTTGTGTGGGATGTACATATGAATGGAAACGTTTAGCGGAGACTGACTGTGTGGGATGTACTTGCGACCGGAAACAATTTCACATGTATAATTGTATTTTTTTAGCTCTACTGTACGTATTTCCGTATTTGAGCGCTCGTCGGTCGCACACGACCTCATTTTTCCGAGCCTGTGTGCCAGGGGGCATATCCCCGACGGTTTCTGGATCGTGTGGGAGGGACCCCCCTATCACCATCGCTCACTAGGCGACGGTTCCAAATATCATGACGGAAAGGGGTTAAAACCATTTGTATAGCACAGACGCATACCAGTGAATGTGTAAAACTTCATCAAATGGAAAACTAGAGGCCATGCTAATGTTTGCCTTGTAGTGGCACAACCAAACACAAATCTTATTTACCCAAATCAAGAGGTCAAATAGATATTCTACTGAGGATCTGGACATGATTACATATATGTATATGTATCTGATAAATTTGTGTTCCAATCCTTTTGATTTGGATGCGAATCTTGTTGGGGAACGCAGTAATTTCAAATTTTCCTACGCACACGCAAGATCATGGTGATGCATAGCAACAAGAGGGGATATTATCGTCTTTGTACCCTCGTAGACCATAAGCGGAAGCGTTATGAGAACGCGGTTGATGTAGTCGTACGTCTTCACGATCCGACCGATCCAAGTACTGAACGTACGGCACCTCCGAGTTCAGCACACGTTCAGCTCGGTGACGTCCCATGAACTCTGATCCAGCAGAGCTTCGAGGGAGAGTTCCGTTAGCACGATGGCGTGATGATGGTGATGATGATGCAACCGACGCAGGGCTTCGCCTAAGCACCGCTATGATATGACCGACGTGGATTATGGTGGAGGGGGGCACCGCACACGGCTAAAAGATCAATTGATCAACTTCTGTGTCTAGAGGTGCCCCCTGCCCCCGTATATAAAGGAGCAAGAGGGGGAGGCCGGCCGGCCCCTGTAGGCGCGCCAGGAGGAGGAGTCCTCCTCCTAGTAGGAGTAGGACTCCCCTCTTTCCTACTCCTACTAGGAGGGGAAAGGAAGGGTGGAGGGAGAAGCAAAGGGGGGCGCCCCCCCCCTCTCCTAGTCCAATTCGGACCAGAGGGGGAGGGGCGCGCGGACTTCCCTAGGCCAGCCCTCTCTCTCCACTAAGGCCCATAAGGCCCACTATTTCTCCCAGGGGGGTTCCGGTAACCCTCCGGCACTCTGGTTTTGTTCGAAACTACCCGGAACACTTCCGGTGTCCGAATATAGTCGTCCAATATATTAATCTTTATGTCTCGACCATTTCGAGACTCCTCGTCATGTCCGTGATCATATCCAGGACTCGGAACTACCTTCGGTACATCAAAACACAAAAACTCATAATACCGATCGTCACCGAACTTTAAGCGTGCGGACCCTACGGATTTGAGAACTATGTAGACATGACCGAGACACGTCTCTGGTCAATAACCAATAGCGGAACCCAGATGCTCATATTGGCTCCCACATATTCTACAAAGATCTTTATCGGTCAAACCGCATAACAACATACGTTGTTCCCTTTGTCATCAGTATGTTACTTGCCCGAGATTCGATCGTCGGTATCTCAATACCTAGTTCAATCTCGTTACCGACAAGTCTCTTTATTTGTTCCGTAATACATCATCCCGCAACTACTCATTAGTTACAATGCTTGCAAGGCTTATCATGATGTGCATTACCGAGTGGGCCCAGTGATACCTCTCCGACAATCGGGGTGACAAATCCTAATCTTTATTTATGCCAAATCAACAAGTACCATCGGAGACACCTATAGAGCACGTTTATAATCACCCAGTTATGTTGTGACATTTGGTAGCACACAAAGTGTTCCTCCGGTAATCGGGAGTTGCATAATCTCATAGTTATAGGAACATGTATAAGTCATGAAGAAAGCAATAGCAGTAAACTAAAGGATCAAGTGCTAAGATAACGGAATGGGTCAAGTCAATCACATCATTCTCCTAATGATGTGATCCCGTTAATCAAATGACAACTCATGTCTATGGTTAGGAAACTTAACCATCTTTGATTAATGAGCTAGCCAAGTAGAGGCATACTAGTGACACTCTGTTTGTCTATGTATTCACACATGTACTAAGTTTCCGGTTAATACAATTCTAGCATGAATAATAAACATTTATCATGATATGAGGAAATAAATAATAACTTTATTATTGCCTCTAGGGCATATTTCCTTCAGTCTCCCACTTGCACTAGAGTCAATAATCTAAATTACACAGTAATGATTCTAACACCCATGGAGCCTTGGTGTTGATCATGATTTGCTCGTGAGAGAGGCTTAGTGAACGGGTCTGCAACATTAAGATTCGTATGTATCTTGCAAATCTCTATGTCTCCCACCTAGACTTGATCGCGGATGGAATTGAAGCGTCTCTTGATGTGCTTGGTTCTCTTGTGAAATCTGGATTCCTTTGCCAAGGCAATTGCACCAGTATTGTCACAAAAAGATTTTCATTGGACCCGATGCACTAGGTATGACACCTAGATCGTATATGAACTCCTTCATCCAGACTCCTTCATTTGGTGCTTCCGAAGCAGCAATGTACTCCACTTCACACATAGATCCAGCCACGACGCTTTGTTTAGAACTACTCCAACTGACAGCTCCATCGTTCAATATAAACACGTGTCCGTTTTGCGATTTAGAATTGTCCGAATCAGTGTCAAAGCTTGCATCAACGTAACCATTTACAATGAGCTCTTTGTCACCTCCATAAACAAGAAACATATCCTTAGTCCTTGTCGGTGTCAAAACCAGCGGATCTCGGGTAGGGGGTCCCAAACTATGCGTCTAAGGTTGATGGTAACGGGAGACAGGGGACACGGTGTTTACCCAGGTTCGGGCCCTCTCTATGGAGGTAATACCCTATATCCTGCTTGATTGATATTGATGGGTATGAGTATTAAAAGAGTTGATCTACCACGGGGTCGTAATGGCTAAACCCTAGAAGTCTAGCCTCTATGACTACGGTATTGAGTATATCCTTTCCGAACTACACCCTCCGGTTTATATAGACACCGGGGGGATCTAGGGTTACATAGAGTCGGTTACATAAGATGGAATCTTCATAGTTTATTCACCAAGCTTGCCTTCCACGCCAAGGAGAGTCCCATACGAACACGGGTACCATCTTCGGTCTTCATATCTTCACATCCCATCAGTCCAGCCCATAGATACCAGGCCGGCCGCCCGAGGACCCCTTAGTCCAAGACTCCCTCAGTAGCCCCCGAACCAGTCTTCAATAGCGAGGTGTTCGGCACATAGATTGTCTTCGGTATTGCAAGGTGGGTTCCTCCTTTAATGATTCCCAAGTAGTGTATTCAGCCATAGATTCGATGTCTCCCCTAGGCTTCTATGCGTTTAATATCCTCGTTTTCCATGTGTCGAGCGAATGCGGATAGTTAGGGTATTTTTTGCAAGTAACACACCAATCCTGCAAGGAAGGGCATCTATTTAAAGAGATTGGATCTCAGATCCTTCCGGCACCAAGCGGAGAAAATCCTCAGAGACCGCCAGGAAAGACCATTCCAACATGGCCAACAACCCCGGCTCTTCTTCCCGCTCCAACCTAGAGAGAGGAAAATGGGAGAGGTGCTCTGTGTCCCATAGCCGATTGGCGAAGCTGCAAACATAGGGATTTCTCCATCCGGTAGATCTGGTGCCTGTTCGAGCAGGGTTGGCCTCCTTCAACGGCAAAACCCAGGCAGAGGATTTTCCTAATCCGTCTATGGGTGAACGGGTGTGCTTCGTCCCCTATCTGTTGAGGGGAGTGGGGTTTCCGATTCACCCATTCCTCCGAGGACTGCTAGAGTACTATGGCCTCGAGCTGCACAATTTTACCCCCGGCTCCATCCTCCATATTGCGGGTTATGTCGCCCTGTGCGAGCTATTCCTGGGTTGCGAGGCCCACTTTGATTTATGGAGAAGACTGTTTTGCCTCGTCCCTCGCAATCAAGGTGGATCAATTTTTGAAGTGGGAGGAGCCTAAGTCTGGTGCATCGCCGGGACCGGATACATGTCCGCCACGCCGAAGAAAGCTCCCAAAGAGTGGCCTTATGAATGGTTCTACATCGATGATGTCGCTCTACCCGACCCCGTCCGCATAGGCCTCCCCGAGTATTCAAATGCTCCGCTGAAGAAGCACCATAGTTGGCGTCCTCGGAGCCTCGAGGAAGAGGATAGCGCGGAGATCAGCTTGCTACTGGGCAAGATTAAAACGCTTGCCCAGTCCGGATTGTCAATAGTCGAGGTGATGGCGATTTCCATAACGCGGGGGGTCCAATACCGAGGACTGCCCATGTGGCATTATACCAGAGAAGACGATGCCTCATGTTACCGCCGAAAGGGCCTGAAGACCCCTGTCGCTCTAGCCAAGATTCTGGCCGAGCTATATAAAGGGGAGAAGGAGGAATTCAGCCATCTCCAATACCGAGACGGACTTTCTATGTACAGTCCTCCCAGCTGGGTAAGGTTCTGCTCCACTTATTTTATCTTGTCCCTGGATCATTTGTTGACGGGCAACATCTTATCCATTCCTAACAGGAATGGCGAAAGGCTATCGAGGGGATCCATGACCCTGCCCCTCAGCCGGAGAATCGTAACCGGGATCTTGACCCCGGGTATCAAGAAGATCCGGACATATTCGTGGAGCTTGAGGAGGGAACATTCTATCAGATGAGCTACGACGGTACATATGTACCTATTATCGCCGATTACCCCGGCCTCCTTCCAGCTTCACATGTAAGTAATCCAAAGACACCTTATCCAAAAAAGATCTCTTCTTCCTTCTTACCCACCGCACTATTCTGTGCTCAAAAGGGGAAGCGTTCAGCGCGCCGTACCGCTCTAGGGGTATCTCCGAAGAGAGCGTCCCCCACACCAGGCGAGCCTTCCAAGAGGAAAGCAAATGAAGACATGGTCAGGCCTTCATCGAAGAGGTATGAATTTGCCAATGTGCTCTTGGGCAGTCACGTCCAACCGTGACCCTCCCGTTTTCCATGTGTCAGGAAAAAGGTGCGCCGGACTATATCCAGAGGTTCGAGCAGCCGTACTTCCCGCAACCAGGATTCAAATCCCGCCGTGAAGACGGGGGCTGATGCGGGGGCGACATCGGACTGTCCTCCAGCCGAGGACCCGGGCGATGTATCCGTCACCAACTCAGAAGTGGAGAGTGCCATGAATCATCTGCGCCGCCGGGCTATTTTACACGACCCTGGCTTTTCAGAAGAGTCGTTTAACGCCTTCAGCTCAGCTGATGCATACATCCGAGCTGCTCGAGATGGGCTTACCAGGGCCACACGACAACATTTGAAAGATGTGCAGGTAAATTTGTTTCGTCTGACTATGATAACCATATGTGAGTAGCCCCCAAGACTTAAAGGAGTTGAAACAACTGATTTAAGGATCAATGTACAACCAGGTGCTTACAGAGAAGAACACCCTGCTAGCTAAGGAGCTAGAAAAGTGTCAGCGCCGGCTGCTTGCTGCCAATGCCAAACTGGAGAAGTACAAGGCTTCTCCCGGTAATATTTCCCTCTACCGAGAATTCATAATGATACACTGATATTGTGAATCTGGGTGCTTATCTTTGTGTTGGGTTGTTAGACCAATTACGAGATCAGCTGGACGCTGCTTGAGGCAAAGAACACGGAGCCAAAAAGCTACTAGCAGCGGACGAGCGTGTATTGACAAAAGTCGTTCAAGAGAAAAAGAAACTCCAGGATTCGAACACCAAACTGGGCGAAGAACTGAAAGATGTGCGAGCTCAGCTAGCAGACTCTGTGAAGGAGAACAAGAAGCTGCGAGGCGGCATATTCAGTACGTGTCCGCATTTATCTCATAACAGTTTGGAGGTAAAAGTAGTTGATATAGCTGTAATTGCAGGTGTATTGACGAACCGCCCCAAAGAGGAGGTGTCTGAATCATCAAGTGATCTTCTGCAAGGGCTGTCGCTGTTGCACGAGCAAGCTCGGCAGGCGATGCGGAGTGTAGCCAAGGCCTTATGGCCATCCGACTCCCCTCCAGGAAGTATGGAGAAGCTGGTAGAGCTGCTCAAGGGAGCGTGCGGCGTATCCGACTGTGGAAGATATCGGCCTGGCGAGAGGGTGCGCGAGAGGCCTGGCCATGGTGAAGACGCGATATACCAAGCTGGATCCTAACCACATGGCTCGTGTCGGACCGCTACGGCCGAATGGGGAATAAATTCCCATTAGTTTAGTATATGACCAAGTAGAGGTGGCCGCCAAATATTCCCAACAGGATTGTAAATTAGACCGCCTTTTGGATGGTATAGAGGAGGAAGTGTTTTGAGTCGTGAGTGACTGTGTACTTTCCTTCTAGTTGGATAATAAAGACAATTGTCATCGCCGACCTTTTTGCTTCAACCTCTGGACCCGAATGTGCGGAGTGTTTCCCAATACCCTAGCGGTAGAATATACCAGGGTATGCGTGGAAACCAGGCGTTAGGGTCATAATTGCTCGACAGACAATGTGTATCTGGCTAGTTATGTTATATTACATTATGTAAGAAACATCTTCCGGAGAGAATAGTTCTGTTAAGGGTTCCTTTCCCTGGGTGTACATGCATTTAATGTGCATTTCCGAACTGTGTACAGTAAGTAGCATCTGGGGTTCACAATGGTGTGAATGCGGAAGCACCTTTAATTCTCCGACCGAATATTCCCTTGAGAACGCTAGCTTTCGGCTTCACCCAGTCTGAGGTATACATCCGGACCCGGCAGTAACAATCGCAGAGGTGCTCCCTTTATGCCCTAGCCGAACTAACGGGAATGTAGGGCATAAGCACAGGAGCCAGGCAACCCAGCTTGGCCAAAACTTAAGTCATATCGATGCATATAATGGCGAGGAAAAGGTACATATGGAAAAGAAAACACATATGTGCTGAGCTTGATGCTCGAAGAATAGTCGCAAGCTTCTGTACCAGAAGACCCAGGTATAATGAATGTACATATTTAGAGATGTATGCATCAGGTAGGGATAATCCAGCTGTACTAAAGCCGTAGGGCTAAAGTGAAAACGAAAAAAGGTAAAAAATGAAAAGAGAGAAAAACAAATGACGGTAATAACAGGAGGGAGGAAACGAACATAGAGTTTTGCATTAGGAATAAAATCGTCGTAGTCTGCCCGCATTCCAGGGGTTTGGCTCCAGGTGATTATCCGACGCATCATGTAGGCGGTACGCTCCTCCGGTGAGAACTTCATCAATGATGAAGGGACCCTCCCACTTGGGCTTGAGCTTGTCTTTTTTCTTCTCTGGCAAGCGTAGAACATGTTCACCGACGTTATACATCTTGGCCCGCACTTCTCTGCTTTGATACCTGCGATGCTGCTGCTGATAAAATGCGGAACGGGCTTTTGCGACGTCATGCTCCTCCTCCAAGGCATCTAAGCTGTCCTGCCGATCAAGCTCAGCTTCTCTCTCTTTGTACATACACACTCGAGGTGAATCATGAATAATATCGCAGGGTAACACTGCTTCCGCACCATACACCATAAAGAAGGGTGTATATCCGGTAGTGCGGTTGGGTGTGGTCCGCAGCCCCCAGAGTACGGAGTCAAGTTCCTCCACCCAGTGCTTGTCCGATTCCTTCAAAGACTGCACTAGTCTGGGTTTGATGCCGCTCATAATAAGACCATTAGCCCGTTCGACTTGACCGTTTGTCTGCGGGTGATAGATAGAGGCGTAATCGAGCTTAATGCCTAGATTAGCGCACCAGGTTTTCACCTCATCGGCTGTAAAATTGGAGCCATTATCGGTGATTATACTGTGTGGGGCGTCGTAACGGTGTACCATGCCGGATATGAAATCTATTACTGGCCCCGCTTCGGCCGTTTTGACTAGTTTGGCCTCTATCCACTTAGTGAATTTATCCACCATGACTAGCAGATACTTTCTCTTATGACTTCCTCCTTTAAGGGGTCCGACCATATCGAGCCCCCAGGCCGCAAAAGTCCAAGTGATGGGGATTGTTTGGAAGGCAGTTGGGGGCATATGACTTTGGTTGGCAAAGAGTTGGCATCCGCCGCAACATTGGACAAGGTCATGTGCGTCTGTTTGGGACGTCGGCCAATAAAACCCTATATGGAAGGCCTTGCTAACAAGGGCCCAAGCTGCGGCATGGTGACCGCCGAGTCCGACATGAATTTCAGCTAAGAGTTGCCGCCCCTCTTCCTCGGATATACAACGTTGGAGGACTCCGGTAGCGCTTTTCTTATAGAGCTCTCCATCATGAACCTTGTAGGCCTTTGAACGCCGGACAATGCAGCGGGCCTCATTCTGGTCCTCAGGAAGCTTCTTCCTGTTAAGGTAGGCCAGGAAGGGTTCGGTCCATGGGGAAATAACTGCCATGATGAGATGCACCAACGGCGTTATTTCGGTGGCTGAGCCCCCGACGACGTTGGTGTTTCCGGGGTCTGGGCTTATGTTTTGATCCGTAGTACTGCCGTTTTCCCCCTGCCACACCACGGATGGCTTAAAAAGCCTTTCCAGGAAGATATTAGGTGGGACAGGGTCGCGCTTAGCGCCGATACGAGCGAGAACATCCATCGCTTGATTACTTTCTCGAGCCACATGATGGAACTCGAGCCCCTCGAACCGGGCCGACATTTTTATGACTGCATTATGATACGCTGCCATCTTCAGGTCTGTAGCGTCAAAGTCTCCATTTATTTGAGATATTGCCAGGTTTGAGTCCCTGCGCACTTCTAGGCATTGTATGCCCATGGAGGCAGCCATGCGGAGACCATGTAGTAAGGCCTCGTATTCGGCTGCGTTATTGGAGTTTGTGTATAGTATTTGGAGGACGTACTGAACGACGTCTCCAGTAGGGGACATTAAAACAACACCCGCTCCTAACCCTGCCAGCATTTTGGAGCCGTCGAAATACATGACCCAATTGAAGTATGTGTCGTACTCTTTAGGGAGTTCGGCCTCTGTCCATTCGGCGACGAAGTCGGCCAATACTTGGAATTTGATAGCTCGACGTGGTTTATATGAAATGTCAAATGGGAGGAGCTCCATGGCCCATTTGGCAATCCGGCCTGTAGCGTCGCGGTTGTATATAATGTCATTGAGCGGTACTTCGGAGGCCACCATGATCGAACACTCCTGAAAGTAGTGACGGAGCTTTCGGGATGCCATGAAGACCGCGTATGCTATCTTTTGATAATGAGGGTACCGGGATTTGCATGGTGTAAGGACATGAGATACGTAGTATACTGGCTACTGAAGCAGGAATTTATGCCTGTCCTTTTCTCGTTCAACGACGAGTACGACGCCCACCACCTGATGTGTTGCCGATATGTATAATAACATCGGTTCGCCAGCATTTGGTGCGGCTAGGATTGGATTGCTCGCAAGAAGGGCTTTATTTCCTACAGTTTGGCTGTTGCCGCGTCCGTCCACTCGAAGTTGTCGGTTCGCCGTAGAAGGCGATAGAGTGGCAGTGCCTTTTCTCCCAATCTGGAGATAAAGCGGCTTAGAGCTGCTACGCAACCCGCAAGCTTTTGAACTTGTTTAAGGTCTGCTGGCTTAGCCAATTGAGACAAAGCTCGGATTTTGGCTGGGTTTGATTCAGATCCTCTATTGGAAACGATGAAGCCCGGCAGTTTTCCAGCGAGAACGCCGAAAACGCATTTTTTCCGGATTGAGCTTAATGTCATACACGCGGAAGTTGTCGAATGTGAGACGTAAATCGTCTATTAGTGTTTCGACGTGCCTAATTTTGATGACTACGTCATCCACATAAGCTTCAACTGTTTTGCCGATCTGTTTCTCCAGGCATGTTTGAATCATGCGCTGGTATGTGGCGCCAGCGTTCTTGAGCCCAAAGGGCATGGTGTTGAAGCAGAATGGCCCATATGGGGATATGAATGTTGTTGCAGCTTTATCGAATTCCTTCATTTTGATTTGATAGTATCCGGAATATGCGTTAAGAAAACATAGTGGGTCGTGTCCTGAGGTGGCGTCAATGATTTGGTCAATGCGGGGGAGGGGGAAGGGATCCTTGGGGCATGCCATGTTGAGGTCTTTGAAATCGACACACAGGCGCCAGGATTTGTCCTTCTTTGGTACCATCACCAAATTTGCTAGCCAGTCCAGATGTTTTATTTCTCTAATGAATCCGGCCTCGATTAACTTGGCTAGCTCTTCCCCCATAGCTTGGCATTTGGGTTCGAAAAAGCGCCGCAGTGTTTGCTTGACCGTCTTGTGTCCCTTCAATATATTGAGGCTTGGTTCGGCCAACTCGCGTGGGATTCCTGGCATATCGGAAGGGTGCCAGGAGAATATATCCCAATTCTCGTGCAAGAACTCTCATAGAGCAGCGTCAACCGTCGGGTCTAGTTGTGCTCCGATGGATGCTGTCTTCTTGGGGTCCGTTGGATGGACTTGGAATTTGACTATTTCTTCTGCCGGTTTGAATGAGGTGGATTTGGGTCGTTTGTCTAGGACCACATCATCTCTGTCCATCGTGGAGCGCAGCGCGGTTAACTCTTCGGCTGCGAGGGCTTCGGATAATGCCTCAAGGGCCAGGGACGCGGTTTTATTCTCGGCGCGGAGTGCTGTGTCCGGGTCACTAACTAGAGTGATTATACCATTGGGCCCGGGCATCTTAAGATTCACGTACCTGTAATGGGGTATTGCTTGAAAGCGCGTAAATGCATCTCGCCCTAAGAGGGTGTGATATCCGCTGTTGAAGGGGGCCACCTAGAAGGTTAGCTCTTCGGACCGGTAGTTCTCCGGCGAGCCGAATACTACGTCGAGTGTGATTTTTCCCGCACATCGTGCCTCCCGACTGGGAATGATTCCTCGAAAAGTCGTGCTGCTTTGCTCGATGCGGCTCCTGTCTATTTCCATTTTTCGTATTGTATCCTCATAGATGAGGTTTAGTCCGCTGCCGTCGTCCATGAGAACCTTGGTGAGCCGAAAGCCATCCACAATTGGGCTGAGGACCAAGGCGGCTGGTGTTCGGAGTGTCTTGTGTTTTGGTTCGTCGCCGGTGCTAAAGGTTATCGCTGTGTCATTCCAAGGGTTTAGTGTTGCGATCTGGCATACTTCGGCGAGTTCGCGGAGCGCCCTTTTGCGCCTATTGTTTGAAGTGAATGTCTCAAAGCCTGTCAGGATTCTGGGTTCGTCATCTTTTGGACGGTGCTGCTCTGGGGTGTCTTTGATGAGGATGTCCTCGCCGTTTCTAGCTACCTGCCAGAGTATCCAACATGCTCTAAGGCTATGGGTTGGTATGGTGTCCGGTGTGGTGTGTATTTTGCATGGTCCATCGAGCCATCCCTCCAGAACGGTTTCGCGCCGCGTAATGGGTTTGCATTTTTTGGCTATCGGTCTATGAGCATTACAGGGGTGCGCCCTTTTTGCCTGGACCAGTGGTTGAGTTGGGACCGATAGCTCCCAGTCTGTCTGATCTCTCCATGCGCTCTCCATTGCGTTGTACTTCTGTACAATAGCTGCCAAGTCGGTGAAGTGTAGTATGCGGCAGCGATTAATGGCGTTGAGGAGTCCTTTGTTCGTGCAATTGTTGCGAAATGCTGATATTGCATCCTCGTCGCGGCAATCCTTGACCTTATCCTTGACAAGGAGGAATCTGGCCCAAAAGTGGTGGACCGTTTCCTGGGGCCACTATTGTATGCTCGTGAGAGCGCTTATGTCTGGGTGGGTGGGTGTCGTTGGATCTGAACCCTGACCCGATCGATGATCCGGAGTCTGAGGTTTTCCCGAACTGAACAGTCCAGGCTCCGGAGTATCTTCAGATTTTTTAGGCCCGCCATCCGACTCTAAGTTCGGAGGACGGGGCGTGTCTTTCTGCCGGTAAGTGTCCGGCTTCTCGAGGTCGGAGATTCGAGCGTAATTCATCCTTAGTATAGAGGAAGGGTTATCTTGCTCCTCGAGTACCGCTATCTGGTGGGTGATCGGTGGAGAATTAATCTCTCTCTGGTCTGGTTTAAGCCCAATCCGATCGTAGTCTTTAGCGACTCCCAAGGAGGTGATGTGATGTAGGAGTTCGTTCGGAGACGATAACTCCGTCGGATCCATCCGTTTGGCATATTCAGAATCAACGCAGATGCGTTTTTCAATGACTCGGGAGGTCATCCTCGTCGGCTCAGAGGCCGAGCGGGCGATCAACGTAAAACCGCCCAGCCGGAGGGTTTGGCCCGAGGCCAGAGCTCCTCCTGAGGTGATATTTTCCTGGACGATAAGTCGAACCATCAACCTCTGCGACAACGGCACAGTGGAACTCTCAATGAAAGCACCAATGTAGGTGTCAAAACCGGCGGATCTCGGGTAGGGGGTCCCGAACTGTGCGTCTAAGGTTGATGGTAACAGGAGACAGGGGACACGGTGTTTACCCAGGTTCGGGCCCTCTCTATGGAGGTAATACCCTATGTCCTGCTTGATTGACATTGATGGGTATGAGTATTACAAGGGTTGATCTACCATGAGATCGTAATGGCTAAACCCTAGAAGTCTAGCCTGTATGACTACGGTATTGAGTATATCCTTTCCAAACTACACTCTCCGGTTTATATAGACACCGGGGGGATCTAGGGTTACATAGAGTCGGTTACATAAGATGGAATCTTCATAGTTTATTCGCCAAGCTTGCCTTCCATGCCAAGGAGAGTCACATCTGGACACGGGTACCGTCTTCGGTCTTCATATCTTCACGGCCCATTAGTCTGGCCCATAGATACCAGGATGGACGCCCGAGGACCCCTTAGTCCAGGACTCCCTCAGTCCTTTTTAGGTATTTCAGGATGTTCTTGACCGCTATCCAGTGATCCACTCCTGTATTACTTTGGTACCTCCCTGCTAATCTAATAGCAAGGCACACATCAGGTCTAGTATACAGCATTGCATACATGATAGAGCCTATGGCTGAAGCATAGGGAACATCTTTCATTTTCTCTCTATCTTCTACAGTGGTCGGGCATTGAGTCTTACTCAACTTCACACCTTGTAACACAGGCAAGAATCCTTTCTTTGCCTGTTCCATTTTGAACATTTTCAAAACTTTGTCAAGGTATGTTCTTTGTGAAAGTCCAATTAAGCGTCTTGATCTATGTCTATAGATCTTGATGCCCAATATGTAAGCAGCTTCACCGAGGTCTTTCATTGAAAAACTCTTGTTCAAATATCCTTTTATGCTATCCAAAAATTATATATCATTTCCAATCAACAATATGTCATCCACATATAATATTAGAAATGCTACAGAGCTCCCACTCACTTTCTCGTAAATACAGCCTTCTCCAAAAGTCTGTATGAAACCATATGCTTTGATCACACTACCAAAATGTTTATTCCAACTCCGAGAGGCCTGCACCAGTCCATAAATGGATCCCTGGAGCTTGCACACTTTGTTAGCACCTTTAGGATCAACAAAACCTTCTGGTTGCATCATATACAACTCTTCTTTTAAGAAATCCATGAAGGAATACAATTTTGACATCCATTTGCCAGATTTCATAAAATGCGGCAACTGCTAACATGATTCGGACAGACTTTTAAGCATCGATACGAGTGAGAAAATCTCATCGTAGTCAACACCTTGAACTTGTCGAATTTTTTTTGTGACAATTCGAGCTTTGTAGATAGTAACACTACTATTAGCATCTGTCTTCCTCTTGAAGATCCATTTATTCTTAATGACTCACCGATCATTGGGCAAGTGAATCAAAGTCCATACTTTGTTCTCATACATGGATCCCATCTCAGATTTCATGGCCTCAAGCCATTTCGCGGAATCTGGGCTCATCATCGCTTCCTCATAGTTCGTAGGTTCGTCATGGTCAAGTAACATGACATCCAGAACAGGATTACTATACCACTCTGGTGCGGATCTCACTCTAGTTGACCTACGAGGTTTGGTAGTAACTTGATCTAAAGTTACATGATCATCATCATTAGCTTCCTCACTAATTGGTGTAGGAGTCACAGGAACAGATTTCTGTGATGAACTACTTTCCAATAAGGGAGCAGGTACAGTTACCTCATCAAGTTCTACTTTCCTCCCACTCACTTCTTTCAAGAGAAACTCCTTCTCTAGAAAGGATCCATTCTTAGCAATGAATGTCTTTCCTTCGGATCTATGATAGAAGGTGTACCCAACTATCTACTTTGGGTATCCTATGAAGACACATTTCTCCGATTTGTGTTTGAGCTTATCAAGATGAAACTTCTTCACATAAGCATCGCAACCCCAAACTTTAAGAAACGACAAATTTGGTTTCTTGCCAAACCATAGTTCATATGGCGTCGTCTCAACGGATTTAGATGGTGCCCTATTTAACGTGAATGCAGCTATCTCTAATGCATAACCCCAAAATGATAGTGGTAAATCGGTAAGAGACATCATAGATTGCACCATGTCTAATAAAGTACGGTTATGATGTTCGGACACACCATTACGCTGTGGTGTTCCAGGTGGCGTGAGTTGCAAAACTATTCCGCATTGTTTCAAATGAAGACCAAACTCATAACTCAAATATTCTCCTCCACGATCAGATCATAGAAACTTTATTTTCTTGTTACGATGATTTTCCACTTCACTCTAAAATTATTTGAACTTTTCAAATGTTTCATATTTATGTTTCATCAAGAATATATACCCATATCTTACTCAAATCATCTGTGAAGGTCAGAAAATAATGATACGTGTCGTGAGCCTCAACACTCATCGGACTGCATACATCGGTACGTATTATTTCCAAGAAGACTGTTGCTCGCTCCATTGTTCCGGAGAACGGAGTTTTATTCATCTTGCCCATGAGGCATGGTTCGCAAGCATCAAGTGATTCCAAAAGCCCACAACATGGATTTTCTTCATGCGCTTTACACCAATATGACCTAAACAGCAGTGCCACAAATAAGTTGCACTATCATTATTAACTTTGCATCTTTTGGCTTCAATATTATGAATATGTGTATCACTACGATCGAGATTCAATAAACCATTCACCTTGGGTATATGACCATTGAAGGTTTTATTCATGTAAACAGAACAACAATTATTCTCCGACTTTAAATGAATAACCGTATTGCAATAAACATGATCAAATCATATTCATGCTTAACGCAAACACCAAATAACATTTATTTAGGTTCAACACTAATCCCGAAAGTATAGAGAGTGTTCGATGATGATCACATCAATCTTGGAACCACTTCCAACACACATCGTCACTTCACTCTTAACTAGTCTTTGTTCATTCTACAACTCCCGTTTTGAGTTACTAATCTTAGCAACTGAACTAGTATCAAATACTGAGGGGTTGCTACAAACAATAGTAAAGTACACATCAATAACATGTATATCAAATATACCTTTGTTCACTTTGTCATCCTTCTTATCCGCCAAATACTTGGGGTAGTTCTGCTTCCAGTGACCAGTCCCTTTGCAATAGAAGCACTTAGTCTCAGGCTTAGGTCTGGGCTTCTTCACTTGAGTAGCAACTTGCTTGTCGTTCTTCTTGAAGTTCCCCTTCTTCCCTTTGCCCTTTTCTTGAAACTAGTGGTCTTATCAACCATCAACACTTGATGCTTTTCTTGATTTCTACCTTCGTCGATTTCAGCATCACGAAGAGCTTGGGAATCGTTTCCGTTATCCCTTGCATATTATAGTTCATCACGAAGTTCCAGTAACTTGGTGATAGCGACTAGAGAACTCTGTCAATCACTATCTTATCTGGAAGATTAACTCCCACTTGATTCAAGTGATTGTAGTACTCAGACATTCTGAGCACATGCTCACTAGCTGAGCTATTCTCCTCCCTCTTGTAGGCAAAGTGCTTGTCAAAGGTCTCATACCTTTCGACATGGGCATGAGTCTGAAATACTAATTTCATCTCTCGGAACATCTCATATGCTCCGTGGCATTCAAAACGTCTTTGAAGCCCCGATTCTAAGCCGTAAAGCATGGTGCACTAAACTATCAAGTAGTCATCATATCGAGCTCGCCAAACATTCATAACGTATGCATCTGCTCCTGCAATAGGTCTGTCACCTAGCGGTGCATCAAGGACATAATTTTCTGTGCGGCAATGAGGATAATCCTCAGATCACGGAGCTAGTATGTATCATTGCTACTAACATCTTTCAACTTATTTTTCTCTAGGAACATATCAAAAATAAACAGGGAGCTACATTGCAAGCAATTGATCTACAACATAGATATGCAAATACTAACAGGACTAGGTTCATGATAAATTAAAGTTCAATTTAATCATATTACTAAAGAACTCCCACTTAGATAGACATCCCTCTAATCATCTAAGTGATCACGTGATCCATATCAACTAAACCATGTCCGATCGTCACGTGAGATGGAGTAGTTTTCAATGGTGAACATCACTATGTTGATCATATCTACTATATGATTCACGCTCGACCTTTCGGTCTCAGTGTTTCGAGGCCATATCTGCATATGTTAGGCTCGTCAAGTTTAACCCGAGTATTTCTGCGTGTGCAAAACTAGCTTGCACCCGTTGTATGTGAACGTAGAGCTTATCACACCCAATCATCACATGGTGTCTCGGCACGATGAACTTTGGCAACGGTGCATACTCAGGGAGAACACTTGTACCTTGAAATTTAGTGAGAGATCATCTTATAATGCTACCGCCAAACTAAGCAAAATAAGATGCATAAAGGATAAACATCACATGCAATAAAAATATGTGACATGATATGGCCATGATAATCTTGTGCCTTTGATCTCCATCTCCAAAGTACCGTCATGATCTCTATCGTCACCGGCATGACACCATGATCTCCATCATCTTGATCTCTATCAACTTGTCGTCATATGGTCATCTCGCCAGCTATTGCTTTTGCAACTATTGCTATTGCATAGCGATAAAGTAAAGCAATTGTATGACGCTTGCATCTTATGCAATAAAGAGACAACCATAAGGCTTCAGCCAGTTGCCGATAACTTTAACAAAACATGATCATCTCATACAACAATTTATATCTCATCATGTCTTGACCATATCACATCACAACATGCCCTGCAAAAACAAGTTAGACGTCATCTACTTTGTTGTTGCAAGTTTTACGTGGCTGCTACGGGCTGAGCAAGAACCGTTCTTAACTACGCATCAAAAACCACAACGCGGTATAGTGATTGCTTTTTTATCTTCAGAAAGAACCTTGTTCATTGAATCCGATTCAACTAAAGTTGGAGAAATAGAAACCCACTAGCCACCTGTGTGTGAAGCACGTCGGTAGAACCAGTCTCGCGTAAGCGTACGCGTAATGTCGGTCTGAGCCGCTTCATCCAACAATGCCGCTGAATCAAGAATCAACTAGTGACAGCAAGCAATATGTATATACCCATGCCCACAAATCCTTTGTGTTCTACTCGTGCATATAACATCTACGCATAAACCTGGCGCGGATGCCACTATTGGGGAACGCAGTAATTTCAAAATTTCTTACACACACGCAAGATCATCACTACAAAAAAATACACTTCCGTGATGATACGTGTTTGTCACAGTAGGTCGCTTTTTTGTCATGCATGTACATCCATGAAAAATTTATGACAGAATCAAGATAGTCATACCTGTGTTGTCGTAGAAGTGTTCCATGACATTACCAAAATTATCATCACGGAAGTGTCCACTTCCATGACGATAAATCGCGCGTCACATAAGTGCTTTCGTCAAGGGTGACCGACACGTGGCATCCATCGTAACGGAACGCCATTAAGCTATTGGGTCGGGTTTTGGATCTGATAACCCGTTAACAGCCCCGACCAATGGGGATTTTCCATGTGTAAAATCATCATTGGCTGGAGGAAACACGTGTCGGCTCATCGTTGGGACAGATGTCAACCACTCATTGGATGGAAGGCGCCTATGATACGTCAACACGTGGCACGGCCCAACAGAGGCCCATTCCTATGAAAAGGCTGGCCCGTTTGACTTGGTCAAAAGGTGGCGGGGCGGCCCATGGAAAGCCTGTTAATGGCCTATTCGCATATAGCCCATTTACAGCCCGCTAACCCAAGGCCCGTTACGCCCTATCCGAATTAGGCCCAGTAGCGTCATCTGGGCCATCCAATATGATTCCAGCCCATTTTCACTTCTGGCCCATGTATGGCCCATGACGTCTTTCGGCCCATATGAGGCCCTATGTAACTCTTGGCCTATTAACGGCCCATGGTGAAACTGGCCTGTAATGAACAGTGTATCACTTTACACCCATTAACGGCCCATGGTGAAACTGGCCCGTAATGAATAGTGTATCACTTTATACCCATTAACGGCCCGTTATTCCATTGGGCCATTTCCATCCCATGTTATCTTTCGGCCTTTTCAGCGCCCATTTTTTCTTGGGCTCATTTCCAGCATTCGTTTACTTATGGCCCGTTACTGTCATTTTCTGCTTGTGGGCCAAATTCAGCCCGTGGTTACAATCGGCCTGTTTGTGGTCCGTTAATACGTTGGGCCGTTTTCATAGCGTCATCAAATACGGTCTATTAACGATGGCCCGTTACGGTCGGCCCATGAACGGACGATTCCAACTCTAGCCCGTTTACGGCCATAATGCGGCCTGTTATTGGCCTATGTTTGGCCACTCGATCATACGGCCCGTATAAGGCCCATTGATGATACGTCCCGTAGAAGGCCTACTGTTTCTACGGCCCGTAGAAGGCCCACTGTTTCTACGGCCCGTAGGAGGCCCAGTGTCACTACAGTAAATATTAGCCCATGGTTATGGTGGCCTGGTTTTAAAAAATAGGTTATTGCAGCCACTAGTTAACCGCGGAAAAAGAACTGCAATGACTACAAGCAAACAAATAAACAAGACAACAAGGAAATAAGTAAGCAAGCAACTAACGCTAGGCTATCACGGCTATTACACATATTACATCCACTGGGCATCAAAGTTTGCCACCAGTGCAAATATAGGGAACAAAGCAGCATATCATATACACTGGCCGTCAAAATTGGCCACCAGTGTAAATAAACGCAGCAGCAAAACAAGAGTATAACTGAAACAACTTCAGAAGAGCTCAAGAAACGTTATCCTGGGTATCCACCATGCTGGCAATAAGCTTAGCAAGCTGATTAGCTTTGTCATGTTTGGCTCTAAAATCCTCCAACGCTTGCTGTTGCACCAGAAAGTATGCATCTTAATGCTCCAAGGACTTGCGCAGTCCTTCTGCTTCTTGTCACAGCACAGCTGATCGATGTCTTTCAGCTTGTAGTTGAGACTCAAGAAACCGAACTGATTCAGACAGTGAGTTTGAATAGCTTGTGCAAGCGGTAGTGGCCAGTAACTCCAACACTAAACCAAGACAGGATGTGTCACTATCCTGAACCATATCTGCATTACTTCCTTTACCGTTTCTTAATAAGGCACTCTTCCCCAATATTTTGTCAGCATTCTAAAAGAAGAAACAAGCAGACACATAACAAGTTTAGCATGTACTAGTATATGAAACTCATTTCGGTGAACCGGTTCATTAGTAAGGTGGACAGGATTAAACTACAAAGTCTTCTATTGCCAAGTACTAGTACATAATAAAAGCATCAAACAAACATATATCTATGTCCTATGGTAGCAATGGAATCTTAAATTAGAACAGTTGTTATTCACATTTAGGCACTTGTTCTACATGAACAGAGTACAGTAAGACGCAAGAATATAATACTTAAAAATAGAAAATGAGCTCATAGACCTTACCACGTTCTTGGTTCGGGACCATTACAGAACAAGGCGTTCCCAGTCATCATCCAGTAAATGTGTCTCAGGAGAACATAAGGGAATTTGATGAGTTTCTTTGCCGGTGAAGTATGTTTTCTTTAGGTAATTCCGATACTGCCACCAAGCATTCTTGAACATAGCAGAGGTATTTGCACAGGTTACCTCATCCTGAGTTTCCAAATCGGTCCTTCTCTATAGAGAAAAATGGGAAAATTTGCTGTATTATAACCATCATGGAGATAGGATGTATGGGACGAAGCAAAGTAATTGCCATGAATAACATTACTTACACATAACTCCTGGACAAACACCTGCAACTAGCATTTTCCTTCATCTTCAGTATAATATTTCCAAGATGGGAAGAAACGCACATATGATTTAACAACATCAAATGCGATAGATGCTAAACTACGACTAGCTTGTTGTGCTTCCTCCACAGGAATAGGCGTACTAACTGGTGGAGTTGGGGTTCGCCGTGATAGTACTGGCCCTATGGGCACTGGAGCTGCCTTACTAACTGCTCTTGTTTGGGAGCTCTGTGGTGGAGATGGTGCTGTGTCAACAGGAATTGGGTTACTATCGGCTGGGGTTGGGGTTAGATTGGGTGAAGCTGGTTCTCTGTCCATCGTAATAGGGTACAATCTGCGATAGTTTGGGTTATGTGTGGTAGGGCTGGTTCTTGTGCATGTACAACCGGGGTGCTATCTCCACCAAGAGGTAGCACTATTTTATTTGAAGACCGTGTTTTTAGTCCGCTAGATACTGGCATCACCCGCTCCAATTCAAATGGCTGATAAACAGGAAACATAGTTGAATGTACAGACATTGTATGAGAGACAGATGCAATAGATAGTGTGGAAAAAAGAGTGCATGAAATAGTTGACATGTATATTGTTTAACTAAAACGGATAGCATGACATAATTTCACATATATGATGTCTATCTAAACTGGATAGCATGGCATAACATAATTCAAAGATATGATGAATAACTAAACAGGATCGCATGACATAATTCACCTACATGTTATCTAACTAATCGGGATCGCATCATTTAATTCACATATGTGATTTATATGCTAAATAGAGGGCATTCGATATGACGTCTGAACTAAGAACATGGTGTTGAATATTGTGTATATGATGTCTAAACTATGCAATGCAAGACACCGTATGCATGATATGAGCAGTATAACTGTGCCAAGTTAGAGCATACACCTCAGTGGGGGAATAGGACTGGTCATCTGTCTCTGAATCCATCTCTGAGGAGCTATCGGGACCCAACAAGAGATCTGCTTCGACAGGTAGCACTGTCTGCTCTGAAGGCCTTGTTTTCACTCCAGATTTTACCATCTCCCACCCAAATGGCTGATTCACAGGAAGAGTAGTTTAATGTACAAACATTGTCGACAAATGGAAATGTAATGAAGAAAAGGATGGGTAAGATATCATTCAAATATATGATGCTTGGTTAAACAGGATGGCATTGCACATTTCACATATATTATGGCTGGCTAAAAGACATGAGACTGCAGAATTCCCATATATGATATAGAAACTAAACAGGTGGCATTACAGAACATGTCTAAACTAAGCAGATGACATATATGATGTTAAAAGAGGCACTGCAAGGCAACATATGCATGATATGACTAACATCCTCATGCCAAGGTAGAGCAAACACCTTGGGGGGTAAATAGGAGTGGTCAGTGGCGTCCGAATCTGCCTCAGAACAGATATCTTCCTCTGGATTACAATCTGGAGAGGGGTGGGGAGGGTTTTCCATTGAACCCACCATGGAGCGATGTCTGCATGAAATTGTATTGCCGCGCAAAACTCTTCTCTTTTTCTCTACATGTTCAGCATGACTGTGTACAATATCTGACATGCATACAAAAAAATATGGTGAGATTATGTAAGGCGAGCATGCAAAAATTTAGAGTGATGGTAACAACCAGTGGATCGATGTTTTTCCGTTGAACCAAAATAGCCCTAATGGATCGACGTGAATGTATAGTAATAAGTGACGCAACAAGTGTACAACCTCTTTGCCATAGCCGTGTCGACCTCAACAT
The DNA here is from genome assembly GCF_003073215.2 of Triticum urartu. Classification (NCBI taxonomy): domain Eukaryota; kingdom Viridiplantae; phylum Streptophyta; class Magnoliopsida; order Poales; family Poaceae; genus Triticum; species Triticum urartu. The sequence goes on from NC_053024.1 coordinate 263,724,660, forward strand.
CATTGGGTTGGTCGCTGAAGCAGTTGAGGCAGAGGTGGCTGTCGGAGGTGTGGAGGAAGATCTAAGGAATCTGTAGACGGCGTCCAGGGCACTGCTCTATTGTGACGGATCATTCTGTCATTGGATCAGCTCCGGTGAGCCGTAAGACGTCAAGGCTGAAGCAGCACAAGACAGACATCGTCAATCTCAAGTGGGATTCTAATAGCATCTCCAATAGATGATGTAAAATGGATGTAAAATTAACATCACCAAAAACCACCTGACTACAACAGATGAGGTAAAAACTGTTGACTCTGAACTTAACTGTCGAAACTGAAATTTACTGTGGAATCTGAATGCTACTGTCGAAACTGGACGCAATGGTAGCAGAGAGGCACTTGACATGTAGTTTAGGGAGGGCCTGCAGTTCATCTTCAACCTGCACCCCCGTGAGCCGCCAGCTACCACCGGCCAAACCGCCGGCCCCAGCGCCGCCTCGCCACCCCGAAACAACTCGCCACCGCCGCCCTGGCCAGCCCTCTAGGCCCCCGCCTCCCCACCCTGAACCCTAACATAGATAGTGGGGTACCTCTCCGGCGAGCCCCCGTCCCCGCTGCGGGTGGTTCTTCCTTAACTCTGGCGAGCCCCCCCCCCCAACCCCTGAAAATCGACTGACCCAAAAGTCGATTCAGTCGACTGAAGTGTGGCTTAATCGGAGCAAAGAAGCAGCACGAGCGAGGGGGAGAGCAGCAGCAGCAGCTGGGCGAGCGAGCGATCGAGCGGGAGCCGGAGCAGCAGCAGCAGATCCAGCTGGTATGGACGCCTCCGCCGAAGGGGCCTCACACTGGGGGAGAGCCGCCGTGGAGATGTCGCCCGCGGTGCCGGCTTCAAGGTAGCCACTCCATGGGGGTGCAGGATGGAGCACCGTCGGCACCGGGAGGTCGAGTTCAGGAGAAGGTGCGATGCGATGAGTGTACAACCTCTTTGGTGGCGCCGAGTAGGCCTCGGCTTCGTCTGAGGAGTCGATGAGGATGTTGCGGTTCCGGTGGAGCAGGTTAAGGCGGCGCTGTGGGGATGGAGCAGCCGCGATAGACGAGGCGATTGTCGGAGCAGCTCCTTGGAGGTGGAGGACGGGGCGGCTGAACCGGCGGGATGGCGAGATGGACGACGGATCCTCATCCGGGGAGGTGGACGAGGGACGTCGAGCTGTTGCGCTGGACGACATCGTCGGGGAAGAGGCTCCGGCTGGGCAGCGGTGACGTGGTGGACGGAGGAGGGTGGGGTTTCGCGGCTGGAGCGGAGAGGTTATGGCGACCTAGGATTTTGAATGGCGAAAAGGCGGTGGTGGGAGGGGTGAAGCATGACTTAGGAACGCGCTTGTCCAAAATGTAGGGTGTGTTACAAAAGTACCCCCCACCGATTAGAACTAGCGGCCCTTTCGGCTCAGGGTTAGAAGGGGGATTTCACGTGTCGGGATTTGGCAGCTGGAGGGAGTTTTCGCGCGCGTTGTAATTTCGGGATAGCAAGGCGCGGGTTGTGAAGGCGCCAGTTTTGGGAGCACGATATCTGAATTTTCAGGATATAACAAGACGCGGGTTGAATTTTAGGGACAAGCCTAACGTGTAGTAATATTGTACTTGTACGTACCAAATTAATTCGCACTTCCCTCAACCAAAAAGAAAACGAAAAAATAAAACTATTCACACCACACAAAGAGAGAGTCTTGCCCCATTTTACTATACAAATGCTATTCAAAGCTACTCCCTCCTTCCATCTATATAGGGCCTGATGCGTTTTTCGATGCTAACTTTGACCATATATCAGAGCAATGATATATGACATGCAACTTACACAAAGCACACCGTTAAATTCGTCTGTGAAAGGTTCTTTCAATGATATAATTTTCACATTGTGCATGTCATGTACTATTAATCTTGTCAATAGTCAAAGGCGGTCTTAAAAATCTCATTACGCCCTATATAGATGGAAGGAGGGAGTATGAATCCATGTTATGTCCGATTAAATTTTTTTCGCTTGCTATATAATGCATGTAACCTACTCATACCAACATTTTAGTGCATTCCAAATGTCTATACTACCGCTGCAATTCGAACTAAATTTGAGTCGTTTCTCTATTTCAATAAGAATCTACAATCATGATTGTTGCCAACTTCAACCATCATAGTTTCCTTGCTATCCGCCAGATATAAATCAAGCAGCCTATAATGCAGGATGGCAGGCACACCATCATCAACAACTCCGTTTTTTATAAGAGTAGAGATAAAACATATTAAATGTAGTATACCATGTTCATAACCACACCATGTGTATCACCGTTATACATATTCACACATCCGTCAGTTTGAAACACTATGATAAATTCTTCAAATATCCGAATTCGCTTTTTATAATGAAGTATATATGATCTCTATTCGTCTTTTACACCCACACAACCCTCTTATCTTTGTAGCTAGTGCTAACTTTCTCTTGTGCATGCACACGCCCGCATCCCTCTCACCCTCCCTCAGCATTCTCTAGCTCCATCATGCAAATTTGTCTTTTCACTTTAGGTCGTTCACCCACGGTGTGTGTAGGCCCCCCAGCTCCTTCTTTACGGCACACATCGATCGATATGCCTCTCTAGCCAGGTGTGCCTAGCACAAACACAAGCTTCCCCTCTTCTCTTGTCACCGTCCATGCCTCACTCCCACCACTCTTTTCATCGTTCTCGTACTCGCACACTCCTCCCCCTCGATATAGTATGCCTCTCGTACCACCTCCTACATGCATCCCTCTCTCTCTATCCTTCTCCTCGTGCCTCATTTGCTTCTAACACACACATGCATGTATACCGATCGATCTCCCAACATATACCTAGATCGACTTTAACTACCCCCCATCGATCGACGTACCTCACAAGTTATGTCACTCCTTTATCTTACAAAGGGTGATTGATCTTCCTATGTAGTTATGTCTGCTTACCACAGCCACATCATCCTCCCTCATCATTCGTGCATGCCTCCTGACCCGTCTCTCACACGCATGTGCACAGACAACAAGCAGCCATCTCCTCTCTTATTGATATTATGGGCATGCCCTCCGTTTGTCTAGCAAGCCTATCCCACCATTTGTTAGAAGCAACTCCACTACCACCCCATCCAACACTCTAGCTCTGTCTCTCTCCCAACCTTATTCACCTCCTGCACATATGCATGGATGCCGATTGATCTCCCTTAATACATGAGGCAGATCGATCTCCTTAATACATGAGGTAGGCCTCTCTCCTCCTCCACACATATACCAGCCATTGTACCTCTATAGTTAATTGGGCCTCCCTCTTCCCCCACCACACACCGATAGTCGAGCGCTGCAAGTAGGTATCCATGCCACAGAGACAAACTGCACATGTCCCATCTCACGTTCTAGTAGGCCAGCCACTCTATATCTTTGTCGTGGGCACACACAAATTCGATGGCACTCTTTATCGATCGCGCGTGCACACACACACACACATCATCATCCCTCTCTTTGATTCTATGGACACCTCAAGCCGATGATACCTCCACTCTCTTCTCGTGGATCGCCCCCTCTATATATATATATGTTATATCCAGGACTCTATTTCACACCCATTGCATATGTTAAATTTTTTTATTGACCCCCCCCCCCACAAAAAAACTCTCAAGAACCCACACACTATATCTCTCTAGGTTTGTATCTCTCTCACACAACCCCATGTAGGTGGTGTACGTATACAAGAAGAGAATAGGTGCACCATGCACATACTCATGCTTCGTGCCCAGCCACACCCGCGCGGGTACACGGTGGAGCTCATTTCTCCGCAGAAGCTGAATTTGTTTTTGAAACATCAAGTTGACAGAGACTCAAAAACTTATTTGCCCATTAGTGACTTGTCAGGGCGGTGGATTTTAGTGTGTACGATAATGTTGCATCCACCTAAAGTAACGAAAGTTCTTACGTAAACTTCCTAGTAATTCCCTCTTCGTAGGTGCAGCATTACTCCTAACATTTGTAATATCAGTTTGAAACTTGTAATATTGTCGTGTCCTATTCGGCTATTCCTGCGTTTTCAAAATCCTGCGAATCAAACAGGTCCTGAGTTGGTGATGATGTTGTGCCTCCCATCTTTCACCAATAGCCGTCAGATCTAGATCTGACGCATACAAACCAAGCTTCTCCATTTTTGCAAAAAGATGCCCGCACTTGTTCCCTATTTACAAACAACTCCTTGTCTCTCACAATCAGCCTCATCTCCTCCCCACCACATCTAGGAGTAGAAGGCCGTGGAAAAATCTGGCGCGATGGCCGCTGCCGGAGCCGTCCTCCCCCAATCTTGGTGTTCCGTGCAATGCACGGGCATCTACGCACGGGAAATTATGTCGAACAGGGCTAGTTGTAAGCAGGCTAGCTCTACAGCCATGATGATAGTGACTGCAGATGGTGAGGCTGACTATGGTATGCCGAACACGGCGCCTATACTCAGGTGTCATCTCCGGCGCAGGGTCTTGTCACTTCACTGTGAGGAGCAGCACGTAATAATTTGACCAACGGATAGTATAGTGATAGTACTCCTACTACTACATTGGTAGTACTACTACTAGTACTAGTAGCACCACCGTCTGGATTTAGGAGTACTACCACATCCATCTGGAGTTTAGTATTTGACTAGCAATATCTAGTAATGCATGTCACCAAAAATGTACTACTCCCTCTGTAAATAAATACATGGTGTTTTATTCCTATCGGCGAGAGAACTTAATGTTTTTTTGCTACTCCTAACTAGAGTACTAATAGGATTACATGCAATGAACTAAACACTGCATGTCATGTTTGGTAGTCTCAAGTCATTGAAAGCATGCACGGCCCACATCTCTCATTGGTTGATATGTCACGAAATAAGAAACAAGGAGGGAGTTAATGCACCATGCCTAAGTATTTTGGGATTATTTGATTTTCGTAAGGTGACTTACACAAGATTTTTGTTTACATGCATTAACATTTAATAGTTAAATCAAAGGTCAAAACTTGGCGCAAAATGCAAAGGGGACCAATAAACCAGTAAACATCAAACTTCTCTCGTTTGGCCCCAACTAGAAGTCCGGTGAGATGACTATACTGCACCGGAACGGAGGGGGACACAGCTTCATTGACTTACGGCAACTGCCTTTGGGTGAATGACACGTGGCCCAGGGGGTGGCTGGCCCAATCATACAGCCAAAGGCAGGTGAAGTAGAGGGCCGAGGAGTAGTACGAAATCCTACGCACCTACGCACGCTAACCAAGGGCTGAGTGATCACTCGAATCGCAAGTTCAGTTGACTAGAAGCTATGCTAGACCCATGGAGGCGATGAGCGCGAGCATCAGCCGGCCGTGCTAGATGGTCCATGATGCCGGCCTGCGGCCCAGCACCGAGGAACGTCTCCAGGTAGTATTGCTTGAGGCTGCCACGGCGAGGGGCCACTTGGACGATAGCTTCGTCTCCTTGTTCGACGAGGTCCTCGTCGGTTTCCTCGACAAGCTCATCGTCGTCAAGAAGCTTGTGGACGACTTTGACGTAAGCCTCCAGCCGACGCGCCCAGGCTCTGCGATGCCCGCCACCCTCAACGGCCACTATGGTAACAACCTCTTCGACGCACTGGTGGCCCTGCGACTGCCCGCCGTCGCACCGGAGAATGTCCACCTCGAGGTCGCACTCGCCGCGCAGCGCCTGGCGCAGCAAGACACCATCGACATAATCACCCACGTCTACGCGCAAATCGTCCACAAGGACTACTACATCCAAGAGGAGGATGATAGGACGCTGGCCTTCTTGGAGCGCAAGGCAACCTTGGACGGCACTGTTCAGAAGCACGTTGAGCTCGCCGCCAACGCCGCTGCTCCTCACACGTCGGTTGGTGACCCGGCGCACTAGGGCATGAGGATGTCGTTGAACGTTGATGGATCCGTATGTATTTTTATCTTTTCGTCAAATCCATGTAGTAGTATATGATACTACAGTAATTATCTTGTCGGATGGCTAAGAAAACAGGAGGGAGAAGAGATGGCTGTAGCACGGACTCCAAGAAAATTGGTGTCGGATGGGACTCGTGTGGGTGGCATGTGGCATACTGCTAGACGTGAATGCTACTGAGTTATGGCCCATGCCACCCCACTATATCGAGGTACGTAGAACAAATTTCCTTCAGTCCGTGCTCAGCCCTCCTCTATCTCTCTTCTCAGCCAGCCAACGGACGCGCGGAGCCCATCATCTGTTTGCTCACATGTGGCCCCACATGTCAGTGAAAACGCAAGAGGACCCACTAAAGCTGCACATCTTTCACCTCGACGTGCTGGTGATGAAAAACAAATCCAATAAAGATCTTCGGTGGCCGCTTTTGGAGTTACTCAACAGTAGTAAGATTCTATTTACAGTTTAACCCAAGATGCACATCTCGTGGCTTCAACTACCACTCTATTTTCTTTCATGACACGACCTGGATGCTGGATGTCCCACGTGTCGGCAAAAGGAGGAAGAACCCGACCAAATCTTCGGTTCTGCTATCGGATGAGATTAGTGCACCTGTTGATACTCCTACTAGAATATAGGCTAGACATGAGACTAGATGCGAGGAAGCAACGTCTACATCTTTACACTCGAAGAAGAAGGAAGCACGCAAGATCAAGCCTCCGCAGAACAACAATGAATGCATCGAGAAGGCACTAATCCAACTTACAGGAGTAGTAAAATGTATTCTTGTGGTTCTTGTTTTCTTTGGTCTTGCTTTTCTAGTCAAAATTATCGTTAGAGTTCGTGCAAAACGGAGGTCCGTTTGGGGTCGTGCGTTGGAGTTGGCCTTACAAGTGGGACCGCAGTTAAGGAAACCGACTATCGGCAAACCACCACCTCGCCCACCGCGCGATGGCTGAAGTTAGAGAAACGACGAGGTTGAAGAGATTGCTCTAGCACGGACTCCAAGAAATAATATGGTGTCAGATGGATGTCGTGGTGGTGGCGTGGGTCGTACTCCTGGACGTGAATGCTTGTTCTGGCCCATGCCACCCTACTACTCCTACTACTTACTCCTACTAGTATATAGTATATTAGTATCGAGGATTCGAGGTGCTGGTTACATACAACGAACACATTAACATATGGCTACAATAAAAACACCCGCCTGACGGGCGAAGCATGTCAAGCTAGTACAAATTTAGAGAAGCGACTCGAAAGCCATTCATAAATTTAGTAAGTTTATCACAGGCATATCATTTTATTACATACAACAGGTCATCAACCCACATCGACAACGAGGATACATTATAAATACTAAAGTTTTCACCACACAACAAATAACAAGCCATGAAATGAACTTCAACTCCACCATTCCGCGGCGTTGGAAACGCTTGCTTTGAACCACAACTGATTCTCTGGGACGGGCCATCTGTTGTCGATCTGGAGACCAACTCAGGACCGATCATCCAGGCTGAAACGGCCTACTATATCAGTACGAGGGTAGGGAACCACCCAAATGTCCGAGGTATAGACACAGTTGCTTCTCATAAATGTGTCAACAGCAGTTGGATCGCCTTTCACCATCATCAAATAGTTTTGTCCAAGGAAGAGCGAGTTTTCTCCAAGACTATCAATTCTGTGCCAGGGAGAAGGAGTTGGCGCTAGCACACTAGTATCCATCCCGAATACCATGCAACAGGTGTTGGAATAGGTCCATAGAGTGCGACCATGGGAGACACCTGCTTCCTTACCAGTAACATCATCAGTGGGTTGTATACACACAAGAAGAGGTGATCCATCGGAATTAGTTGCCAGGCGCCACAGAGTATATCGGCGCTGCTCGTGATCATCACCATCGTCATCTCCCCCTTGGTTATAAAAAATTTCAAGTATAGGTGGTGGGATGTTCACAGGACCTTGGAAACACAAGAAGAAGGTTAATTAGTAAAGGGAAACTTGCTAACCCACATGCATGTGGATGAAACAATTATAATTATGGTGGAAGACAAACGTACCAAAACTAGTAGGATGCCACGCGAAAATAGTGCCACGAGTGGTGGCAGCAAACACAAGGCCCTCGTATTGAATTGCATCACAGTACTCATCCGTGTACAGAAACTGATTTTTGAGCAATATCCATCGAGTCGAACCACGAAGGACGGCAACACGCTTGTCGAAGATAGCAACAACTTGATAGTTGTTGTAATTCCAAGAGCGGTTGGGAACTCGACAAATTGCTATCTTCCGTAGAAGATAGTCACCATGATCATATTTGAATGTGCGTACATTACCGGTGTGCTCAACCTCTGGGCAGTGTGCTGAGATTTTTGGAAGTGGAACCCGGTGACGAGTGTACACATTCACAAGTTCCCACTCGCAGTTGGACCCAATGTAAACAACCCAATCTCCATCTGCACCTGCCCAAGCCTTGCCCTTGAGCGATGGCATCTTAACATCATACGTATCATTATCAAGCGGCATCAACTGGCACAGGACGAGGCCTCCGTCGTGCCGGCGCCAGTCATCAGGGTCACGTCGAAGAAGAAAGGGGAGATCAAACCGCTCCTTGACTCTTGGGTTCTTTGTAATGATGTTATTAGTTGAGTCGAGAATGGGCTTGAACGAACCTGCCATGCTAGCCGAGGTGATGACGTTGCACCAATCAATGAGTTCCTCCACCGCGTCATCTTTCAGATCGGAGCAAGAATAACGGGGTCGTTTCCGGCCTGTTCCATCCATGGAGAAGACGATCGAACAATGGCAGAAGAAAGGGTGAAGGGCTGAAGGAAAATGGAGGAGGGAGAGGAAGAGCGTGCGACAGCAGTTCCAAATCGAGAGGGAAAGGCGAAGAGTCGGTGGACAGTTGCGAGTTTGCCACGGTTCACGAAAAGGCGCCCCGGCCTACACGTCCGTTCGGAAATACTGGGTTGTGCGGGACACTCTGGCCTGTCTAGACAGCCTTTTCTTTTATGTTTACCACAGACCAGCCTAGTAGTTTTTTTTCTTTCTGAAAATGGCTAGGCCAGTTCTTTTGTGATTTGTCAAGTAAGTCGCTTTATCAGGCCTGCTGGGCTGCAAATCTTTCAAGACGAGGAGAGCTTCATTCGGCTGGCCGAGAAAATGGCCTATCAGTAATGAGAAATGGGTTGTACATTTTTAAAACACATCAAACCGGCAATTATTTTCAAATATCTTTTTTTCATTTCAAGATTTTAAATTGCATTGATTTTTATGCGTGGACAATTTATTGGATTTTATATTGATATACATTTATTTTTAAAATCAGTCTGAATGTGACTCGCAATTTCGGGATTAAAAACAGTTCAGACCGCACCGACATATGCAAAATTTCGTATAATTTTTTAACCGTGGCCACAATATGGGCTGTAATGCTAACATAAAGAATATGGGCTCCAAAAAACCCGTAAGAATTAGCAAATGGGTTGTAAATTATTTGAAATAATGGCAGATGGGTTGTATGCTGTTTTCCACAGATTTGGGGCTTTCCACAGATGGCATGTATACTGTTGGATGTCCATCCAACGGTCGTGGTGCTTCTTCAATCTCTACTGTTCCTGCTCCAGCCGCTCAAACAAGCGCCGGCGGGACTACCTGCTCCCTCCTCCCCGTGGCCGGCTGTGCTACCGCGCAGGCCTCACCGCCCCACCGTACTCCCATCCCTGGCCTAGCCATCCCTCTACTCACCCACACCTGCTGTTATTCTCCGGCGACGGCAGGCGAACCTAGTCGTATTCCCCTCCGCCTGGGAAACAAAAACAATGGCCGAGTCTTCCCTGCCTCCGTGTCGTTCCCTTCCTAGGCCTTACCGTCGTCCACCGCCCTGGTGCTCTCGGTGTGGCATGGTCAGGGTGGTCAACTACCGACATGCATCTGAAGTGGACTGTACGTGGAGAGGCTGACAGCTGGGTCCACGGCCGCACGCAAGGAAATGCCTCCTTATTATGCGCAAAATAATGATTTCCTCCACCTGACATCTGGGACCCACCAAAACGGCCTCTGTATTTCGTGAAAAAAACATTACTGCCGCTGACAGCTCGGACCCACCAGCTATATCTTCGCACGCAAGGAAGTGCCTCCTTATTACGCACAAAAAAATTAATACTCCCCCTGCTAGCTGGGACCCAGTATAGTGGGCCTACTAAGTTGACGGGGACGAAGGGCTTTGTCAACTTAGTCAATATGCACGATTCTAGCTCGACTGACCATACGATGTCCATCCAAAGGCCGTATGCTTCTTCAACCTCTGGTCTTCTTGCTCCAGCCGCCCAAAGTAGCGCCGGTCGTGCCGCCTGCTCCTGCCTCCCATGGCCGGCTGTGCTGCCGTGGAGGCCTCACCGCCCCATACTACTCCCATCGCTGGCCAGGCCATCCCTCCACTCCACTCACCCACACCTCCTGTTATTCTGCGGCGACGGCAGCGCAGCCGAACCAGTGAACCCTCGTACTCCTCTCCGCGTGGGCATCCACTGCCGTGTCTTCCCCGGCTCCGCGTCGTCCCCTTCCTAGGCCTCGCTGTCGTCCACTGCCGTGGTGCTGTCGGCGCGACGTGGTCAATGTGGTCAACGACTGAATTCCATCGGAAGAATACTGTACGTGGAGAGGCTGACAGCTGGGTCCACGTTAGCCGCAAGGAAGTGCCTCCTTATTACGCGGAAAATAATTATTCCTCCACCTCACAGCAGGGACCCACCAGACGCCCACCAGTATATCGCGAAAAAAATGTTTGCCCCTGACTGCTGGGACCCACCCGACGGGCCACCGTATTTCGCGAAAAAAATGTTCCCCCTGCTGTCAGCTCGGTCCCACCGGAAGTGCCTCCTTATTACGCACAAAAAAATGAATACCCCCCTGCTAGCTGGGACCCACCTTAGTGGCAGGCTGACTTGTGGGCCTACTAAGTTGACGGGGACGGAGGGCTCTGTCAACTTAGTCAATATGCATGATTCTAGCTCCAGTGGCCGTACGATGTCCATCCAACGGTCGTAGTGCTTCTTCAACCTCTGGTCTTCTTGCTCCATCCGCCCAGCGCCGGTCGTGCCTTGTGCTCCTGCCTCCCGTGGCCGGCTGCGATGCAGCAGAGGCCTAACTGCCCCCTACTACTCCCACCGCTGGCCAGGCCATCCCTCTACTCACCCACACCCCCTGTTATTTTGCGGCGACGGCAGCCTCACACCGCAGCGAACCAGTGAACCCTCGTACTCCTCTATGCGTGGGCATCCACTGCCGCGTCTTCCCCGGCTCCGCGTCGTCCCCCTCCTGGCCTCGCCATCGTCCACCGCCCAGGTGCTCTCGGCGCGGCGTGGTCAACGTGGTCAAGGAACGACTTCCATCGGACGTGGACTGTACGTGGAGAGGCTGACAGCTGGGTCCATGGCCGCAGCAAGGAAGTGCCTCCTTATTACGTGCAAAATAATTATTCCTCCACCTGACAGCGGGGACCCACCGGATGGGCCACCAGTATTCTGTGAAAAAAATCTTTTCCCCCGGACTGCTGGGACCCACCGGACGGGCCACCGTATTTCATGAAAAAACATCCCCCCCGCTGTCAGCTCGGACCCACCGGAAGTGCCTCCTTATTACGCACAAAAAATGAATACTCCCCCGGCTAGCTGGGACCCACCTTGCTGGGAGGCTGACTTATGGGCCTACTAAGTTGACGGGGACGAAGGGATTTGTCAACTTAGTCAATATGAACGATTCTAGCTCCAGTGACCGTACGATGTCCATCCAACGGCCGTAGTGCTTCTTCAACCTCTGGTCTTCTTGCTCCAGCCGCCCAAAGCAGCGCCGGTCGTGCCGCATGCTCCTGCCTCCCGTGGCCGGCTGTGCTGCCACAGAGGCCTCACCGCCCCCTACTATTCCCACCGCTGGCCAGGCCCTGCGGCAAAGGCAGCCTCACACCGCAGCCGAACCAGTGAACCCTCGTAGTCCTCTCCTCGCGGGCTTCCACTATCGCATCGTCCCCTTCCTAGGCCTCACCGTCGTCCACCACCGTGGTGCTCTCCGCGCGGCGTGGTCAACGTGGTCAAGGAACGACTTCCATCGAAAGAGTACTGTACGTGGAGAGGCTGACAGCTGGGTCCACGGCCACATCCAAGTTTTTTTGTGATTTGCCAAGTAAGTCGCTTTGTCAGGCCTGTTGGGCTGCAAATCTTTCAAGACGAGGAGAGCTTTCATTCGGCGGGCCGAGAAAATAGCCCATCAGTAATGAGAAATGGGTTGTACATTTTTTAGACACATCAAACCGGCAATTAGTTTCAAATATCTTTTTTTTCATTTCAAGATTTTAAATTACATTAATTTTTATGTGTGGAGAATTTGTTGGATTTTATATTGATATACATTTATTTTTAAAATTAGTTTGAATGTGAGTCGAAATTTCGGAATTAAAAAGAGTTCGGACCGCACCGAAATATGCAAAATTTCGTATAATTTTTTAACCGTTGCCACAATATGGGCTGTAATGCTAACAAAAAGAATATGGGCTCCAAAAAAACCTTAAGAATTAGCAAATGGGCCGTAAATTATTAGAAATAATGGTAGATGGGTTGTATGCTGTTTTCCACAGATTTGAGGCTTTCCTATAAAAAGGTTGACGCACAAGCACGGACTGTTGGATGTCCATCCAACGGCCATCATGCTTCTTCAATCTCTGCTCTTCCTGCTCCAGCCGCTCAAACAAGCGCCGGCGGGACTACCTTCTCCCTCCTCCTCGCGGCCGGCTGTGCTGCCGCACAGGCCTCACCGCCCGACCGTACTCCCATCGCTGGCCTAGCCATCCCTCTACTCACCCACACCTGCTGTTATTCTCCGGCGACGGCAGATGAACCAGTAAACCCTCATACAGTCGTACTCCCCTCCGCGTGGGAAACAACTGTCGAATCTTCCTGCCTCCATGTCATCCCCTTCCTAGGCCTCGTCGTCGTCCACCGCCCTGGTGCTCTTAGCGCGGCGTGGTCAACGTGGTCAAGGAACGACTTCCATCTGACGTGGACTGTATGTGGAGAGGCTGACAGCTGGATCCACAGCCGCAGCAAGGAAGTGCCTCCTTATTACGTGGAAAATAATGATTCCTCTACCTGACAGCTGGGACCCACCGGACGGGCCACTGTATTTCGTGAAAAAAACGTTTCCCCCTGACTGCTGGGACCCACCAGCTACATCTTCGCACGCAAGGAAGTGCGTCCGGGCAAAAAAGAACGATTCGCCCCCTGACTGCTGGGACCCACCAGCTACATCTTAGCAGGCAAGGAAGTGCCTGACAGTTGGGACCCACCAGGTCGAAGCGTACGTAGCGTTGTCATTCTGGTCGCGAACGTGTACGTACATACTAGTCGATGTAGAGGCGCGCATGTGTCGTAGTAGAGGCGTGCACGTGTCGTAGTAGAGGCGTGCACGTAGCATGTACATGTACGTACGGCGGCCAGGGTTCAAGAAAGAAAATACGGCCACGTATGTGTACATACGGGCGGGGTATCGAACGCCTACTCACGCATACGTACGGCGAGGGCTCGTGTACATGGCTGGGTCGGAACGGAGAAACAACGTCGTTTTCGTGTTCATGGGGAGGCAACGGAATGCGTCGTGTTCATGGGGAGGCAACGGAATGCGACGTGTTCATGAGGAGGCAACGGAATGCGTCGTGTTCATCGGGAGGCAATGGAACGCGTGGGAGCCAACCGGCTGGGTCGGAACGGAATGCGTGGTCGTGTTCATCGGGAGGGCTTGGACGGAACAGACGATGGAAATGAGGCCTGGCGTACCGCACAACGGAGGAAACGGACCTCCTACGTTCGGAACGGTGTCCAGTTCATCGGGAGGGGTCTGGCGTACCGCAAAACAGAGGAAACGGACCTCCTATGGTCGAAATGGGGGTCCTGTTGATCGGGAGGGGTGTGGCGTACCGTAAAACAGACGAAACGAACTTGCGTTGGAGCGCTACGGTCGAAACGGGGGTCTTGTTCATCGGGAGGGGTGTGGCGTACCGCAAAACGGGACTCCACGGGATACTGTTCATCTCCACCATCGACCCCCTCCAGCCTCCATGAGCTACTGTTCATCCATCGGCGACCTCCTCCAGCCTCCACCGGCGACTGTTCATCCACGGGCTCCTATTCATCCAGCCTCCACCGCGCGCTACTCCACCGGCTACTGTTCAACCAGCCCTCTCCACGGGCTCCTGTTCAACCACCCCTCCACGGGCTACTATTCATCCTACCCTCCACCGTCTACTGTTCATCCTGCCCTCCACGAGGTGGTCCTATTCATCCAGCCCTCCACGGGGTCCTGTTCATCCAGCCCCAACCGGCTCGATGGATCGGGGTCTTGCTCATCCAGAGGCAACACCACGGGGTCCTGTTCATCCACCCCCACCGAGAACTGTTCATCCACCCCCCCCCCTCAACGCTCACTATTCATCCAGAGGCAGCATCGATCGGCTTCAGTTAGCAGCAGTAGCGAAGGAATCGCTCGATCGGGTTCAATTAACAGCCATCGATCGATCGCTCGGGTTCAGTAACGCGTAGCGTGCAGTGCAATCGCTCGGGTTCAGTTAGAGCCCAATAATACGTCTCCATCGTATCTACTTTTCCAAACACTTTTGCCCTTGTTTTGGACTCTAACTTGTGCGATTTGAATGGAACTAACCCGGACTCACGCTGTTTTCAGCAGAATTGCCACGATGTTGTTTTATGTGCAGAAAACAAATATTCTCGGAATGACCTGAAACTCCACGGAACATATTAGAAAAAATTAAAAAAATCCTCGCCAAAGATGAAAACCAGGGGGCCCACACCCTGTCCACGAGGGTGGGGAGCGCCCCCCTCTAGGGCGCGCCCCCTACCTCGTGGGCCCCCTGGATGCCCTCCGACGCCAACTCCAACTCTATATATTTGCTTTCGGAGAGAAAAAAACAGAGAGAAGAAATCATCGCGTTTTACGATACGGAGCCGCCGGCAAGCCCTAAACCCTCTCGGGAGGGCTGATCTTGAGTCCGTTCGGGGCTCCGGAGAGGGGGATTCGTCGCCGTCATCATCATCAACCATCCTCCATCACCAATTTCATGATGCTCACCGCCGTGCGTGAGTAATTCCATCGTAGGCTTGCTGGACGGTGATGGGTTGGATGAGATTTTTCATGTAGTCGAGTTAGTTTTGTTATGGTTTGATCCCTAGTATCCATTATGTTCTGAGATTGATGTTGCTATGACTTTGCTATGCTTAATGCTTGTCACTAGGGCCCGAGTGCCATGATTTCAGATCTGAACCTATTATCTTTTCATGAATAAATGTGAGTTCTTGATCCTATCTTGCTAGTCTATAGTCACCTACTATGTGTTATGATCCGGCAACCCCGAAGTGACAATAATCGGGACCACTCCCGGTGATGACCATAGTTTGAGGAGTTCATGTATTCAGTATGTGCTAATGCTTTGTTCCGGTTCTCTATTAAAAGGAGGCCTTAATATCCCTTAGTTTCCAATAGGACCCCGCTGCCATGGGAGGGTAGGACCAAAGATGTCATGCAAGTTCTTTTCCATAAGCATGTATGACTATATACGGAATACATGCCTACATTACATTGATGAATTGGAGCTAATTCTGTGTCACCCTATGTTATGACTGTTACATGATGAACCGCATCCGGCATAATTATCCATCACTGATCCGGTGCCTACGAGTTTTCGATATACTGGTTTACGCTTATTTACTTTCCCGCTACTACTGTTACAATCACTACAAAATACCAAAAAAATATTACTTTTGTTGTCTTTACTTTTGTTGCCGCTGCCACCACTATCATATTACTTTGCTACTAAATACTTTGATGCAGATACTAAGTTTCCAGGTGTGGTTGAATTGACAACTTAGCTGCTAATACTTGAGAATATTCTTTGGCTCCCCTTGTGTCGAATCAATAAATTTGGGTTGAATACTTTACCCTCGAAAGCTGTTGCGATCCCCTATACTTGTGGGTCATCAAGACTAATTTCTGGCGCCGTTGCCGGGGAGCATAGCTCTATTCTTTGAGTCACTTGGGATTTATATCTGCTGGACACTATGAAGAACTTGAAAGACGCTAAGACAATAATTTATCCCTCAACTACGAGGGGAGGTAAGGAACTGCCATCTAGCTCTGCACTTGATTCGCCTTCTGTTATGAGTAAGCTTGCGACACCTAAACCTACTTCTGCTATTCGTTCCGATATGTCGCATGTTATTGATGATGCCACTTCTGCTATGCATGATACTTATGATGAAACTGCTTCTATGCCTGATACTACTGTGCCCCTTGGTGAATTTCTTGATGAACAAATTGCTAGGGCTAGAGAAAAAGAAATTATTGAATCTAAATACGATGATGATAGTGATGATGAAAATATGCCTGTTATTCCTGAGGGCTATCTTTTTGATATGGAATCTTCTGCCCTATTTTAGCTTGCAAAGATAGATATGAGCTTAAGAGGTTATTAGTTAAATGGAAGAAAGAATCACTTAGAGATAAAATGAAACCCGACCCTGCTTTTGCTACTTCACCTATATGTGTTCCTGATAAGGATGATGAATTCTCTGTTGATCCTCATATAATTACTTTGGTGGAATCTGATCCATTTTATGGCTATGAATCTAAAACTGTTGTGGCACATCTTACTAAGTTAAATGACATAGCTGCCCTGTTCACTAATGATGAGAGATCGCGTTAGCTCTATATACTCAAAATATTTCTGTTCTCATTAAAGGGTGATGCTAAGATATGGTTTAATTCTCTTGATCCTGGTTGTGTGCGTAGTCCCCAAGATATGATTTATAACTTCTCTGCTAAATATTTCCCTGCTCATAAGAAACAAGCTGCTTTGAGGGAAATATACAACTTTGTGCAAATTAAAGAAGAGAGTCTCCCACAAGCTTGGGGGAGGCTTCTCAAGTTACTTAATGCTTTGCCTGATCATCCTCTTAAGAAACCTGAAATACTTGATATCTTTTATAATGGACTAACCGATGCTTCCAGAGATTACCCAGATAGTTGTGTTGGTTCTCTTTTCAGGGAAAGAACACCGATGAAGCTGAAATTCTATTGAATAATATGTTGACAAATGAAAATAATTGGGCACCTCCGGAGCCAGCTCCTGCTCCAATTACTGAGCCTATTCCTAAATCAACTCCGAAGAAGAGAGGTGTTATATTTCTCAGTCCCGAAGATATGCAAGAGGCAAAGAAATCTATGAAAGAGAAAGGTATTAAAGGTGAAGACGTTAAGAATTTACCTCCTATTGAAGAAATACATGGTCTTAATTCGCCGCCTATTGAAGAAACTTATGATCTCAATTCTTTATTTATTGAAGAACCTCCTGACCCGGATATCCCGACACAGGTAGTAAAGGTAAATTCTCTCTATAGATATGATAAAGCTGAAGTTCCTCCTACTAAAATTGCTAGTCAGTGCTTGGATGAGTTTGATAACTTTATGTTTAAGCAAGACGACTTCAATGCTTATTTTGGTAGACAATTAAAAGAAAATGCTTATATGATTAGACGCTTGGGTGATTATATGGCTAATATTAGAGGTGAACTTAAACTTGTTAGTAAACATGCTTCTATGGTTACCACACAAGTAGAACAAGTACTTAAGGCTCAAAAAGAAGTGCTTGATGAAATGAATAGTAAGAAAAATGATTATGCTGTTAGAGTGGCTACTAGAACTGGTAGAATGACTCAGGAACCTTTGTATCCTGAAGGCCACCCTAAGAGAATCGAGCAAGATTCTCAGAGAAATAATATTGATGTTCCTAGTTCTTCTAAAAAGAAGAAAAAGAAAAATGATAGAACTGTGCAAACTTCTAGTGAACCTATTGCTGAACCACCTGATAATCCAAATGATATATCTATGTCTGATGCTGAAACACAATCTGGTAATGAACATGAACCTAATGAAAATATTAATGATGATGCTCAACCTAGTAATGACAATGATGTAGAAATTGAACCTGTTGTTGATCTTGATAACCCACAATCAAAGAATCAACGTTATGATAAAAGATACTTTGTTGCTAGGAAACATGGTAAAGAAAGGGAACCTTGGGTTCAGAAACCCATGCCTTTTCCTCCAAAACCATCCAAGAAAAAGGATGATGAGGATTTTGAGTGCTTTGCTGAAATGATTCGGCCTATATTTTTGCGTATGCGTTTAACTGATGTGCTCAAAACAAATCCTTATGCTAAATATATGAAGGATATCATTACTAATAAAAGAAAGATACCGGAAGCTGAGATTTCCACCATCCTTGCTAATTATACTTTTAAGGGTGGAATACCAAAGAAACTTGGAGATCCCGGAGTACCTACTAGACTTTGCTCCATTAAAAGAAATTATATTAAAACTGCTTTATGTGATCTTGGAGCCGCTGTTAGTGTTATGCCTCTCTTTATATCGTAGACTTGACTTGAATAAGCTGACACCTACCGAAATATCTTTGCAAATGGCTGATAAATCAACTGCTATACCTGTCGGTATTTGTGACGATGTGCCTGTTGTGGTTGCAACCGTTACTATTTTAACGGACTTTGTTATTCTTGATATTCCCGAGGATGATAGTATGTCTATTATTCTTGGAAGACCTTTTATTAATACTGCAGGGGCTGTTATTGATTGCAACAAAGGCAGCATCACTTTTCATGTTAATGGTAATGAGCATACGGTACACTTTCCGAGGAAACAACCTCAAGTTCATAGTATCAACTCCATTGGAAAAATTCCATTGATTATAATTAGAGGTTTTGAATTTCCTCTTCCTACTGTCAAAAAGAAATATGATATACTTATTATAGGCGATGTGCATATCCCCGTTGAGGTAACTTAGTGTTATTCGAAATTTCTCTGGTTTCATGATTATCGGAATGAGTTTGTTAACAAGACTTGATCAACCTTGTTAGTGGATTCTTTTTGATGAGCATGAGATTGATGAAACTAGAAGCACAAACTTCTGTACCCTCTCTATACTCTCTGTTAATTAGTAGAAATAAAGTAAAAATAGTATTTTTCTGTCTGTTTCCTGGCTTATCCGTGTAATATAAAAATATCTCGAAAATAAAAGTCCTCAGAATGACATGCCAATTTAATATGATTTTTTCGGGAATATTTTAGGATTTACTGTGCAAAAATTACCGCGGGAGGAGCAGCCACCTGGCCACGAGGGTGGTGGGCGCCCCCCCCCTAGGGCACGCCCCCCTGCCTCGTGGGCCCATGGTGGCCCTCCTCCATTTATCCCAGCACCCATCTTCTTCCTCTATTTCACACAAACCCGAAAAGCCAACTCAAGCATGGGTTCCAGCCCTCTTTGCTGCCATTTTCGATCTCCTTGCTCAAAGCACCTCTCACAAAACTGCTTGGGGAGATTGTTCCTTGGTATGTGACTCCTCCATTGGTCCAATTAGTTTTTGTTCTAGTGCTTTATTCATTGCAAATTTTTGCTTCTTAGGTGACCCTGTTCTTGAGCTTGCATGCCAAATTTATATGGTCAAAGGTAGTTTTGATGCATGATATAGGCCCTAGGCACTTGTAGGAGTAGTTGCTATCAATATTATTGAGTTTGGTTTACTTTTATTTTGAAGTTACTAAAAATTTCAGAATTTTTCAAAAAATGATGAGGAGATTATTGAGGGGCTCATCGAGCCAAAGCTCGAAGGAAAAGGCACCGAAGCCTAAGTATAATTTGCCGCGCACCGCGGAGATTCGGGCGTGTGAATGGCCTTCTGATGATTTCTTGAGAGCAGCCGGTATCTATGAAGATTTTCATGAATTGGCTCACAATGCAGGCCTAACCGCTTTCCTACACGACCAATGCGGTCAGTATCTCATACTCACAAATACCTTTGTGCAAAACTTTTATTTTCATTCTAGGAACTCACCACCTATGCTGGAGTTTCATTTATATGATGAGCATAAGGAGATGTCACTTTATGATTTTTGTCGGATTTGTTTAGTCCCTTTTGAGGGCAAGACAGAAGAACCACATCATGATGATGTGGTTGGGTTTATTGATACTATCACTGTAGGAGAAACTAGGGAGGTTTCCGATGCACGAATCACTAGCATACATTTTCCTGTTTTACGTTGCTTTGCATTATTTGCTAGTCGTTGTCTAATTGGACGCGGAAACTATGGAAACGTTAGTATCCCTGATATAATTATTCTGCTCCACGGTTTATACAGTGATAACACTTTTAGTATGGGCGGTATTATTGCTAGACGGTTAAGTATGAACCGTACCAAAGGCCCCATCTTTGGAGGCATCTATGCTACACGCCTAGCCGTACATTTTAACATACCTATTAGGCATGCTGAGAAGGAAGAAAAGGTGCTTCCCCGTGTTTATCTAGATCACAAAAGTATGGTGGCACATGATTTTATTGTTAAGAATAGGGCAGGAGAGCTTAAATATCAATTGTTCTTTAACAAACACTCATTACATTTATGTTCACACACACACTCATTGCCAGATGACGGTGCTCATACTTTTTAAATGTAATATCCATGCTAGTTTATTTTCTTTTTCCTGCTTTCTTCTTGTGTGTTTGTTAAACCTTAAGAAAAACCAAAAAAATTAGCAGTAGTTTATTTTTCTGCTGTAGTAGTAATAATTAAAAAGAAAACCCAAAAATATTTCCCGTTCTTGTTTTTCTTGTTGGGAGCTTTCCCGTGTAAATAGTTTTATTTCTTTTCTTTACTTTGGGAGTCAGTAGAAGAAGACCATAATTAAATTGTTGAAGTGGCTCTTATATGCATTATTGTTGATTTAACCCAGAGCCCATATTGCCTTGTCTTCTCCTGCTTATTGAATGCTCGCAGATTCCAGCTTAGTCCAATGCACATACACTCTTATTATTATTCACACCGTTCGGTCGTGCAAGTGAAAGGCAATTATGATGATATATGATGGGCTGACTGAGATGAGAAAAGCTGGTATGAACTCGACCTCTTTTGTTTTTGTAAATATGATGAGCCCCTTGTTCTTGATTCAGCTTATTATGAATAAACATGTTTGCAATGACAATTAGAGATCGTGGTTGCTTGTGCCATGCTTGATTAGCTATGAGTTATAATGATTTACCTTGTGTGCCAACATGCTATTGCGATGATTATGATGTGGTATGATGGGGTGGTATCCTCCTTTGAATGATTTAAGTGACTTGGCTTGGCACATGTTCATGCATGTATTTGAAACAAATCAACATAGCCTTCACGATATTTATGTTCATGGCGGATTATATCCTACTCATGCTTGCATCTAATGTTTATTAATTTTAATGCATGTACATGGCTGTTGTCGCTCTCTAGTTGGTCGCTTCCCAGTCTTTTGCTAGCCTTGACTTGTACTAAGTGGGAATACTGCTTGTACACCAAATCAAAATTAATTGCAAACAAAACTCCCCCTGGGACCTGATGTATGTTGGAGACACTCGTTGTTTTGAGAAAGTCATGGATTGATGCTTGTTGGTGGAGGGGGAGTATAAACTTTACCATTCTGTTTGGGAACCGCCTATAATGTGTTTAGCATGGAAGATATCGCCATCTCTTAGTTGCTACGTTGACAATGAAAGTATACTGCTCAAAATACAATTTATCTCTATTTCAAAACCGAGCTCTGGCACCTCTACAAATCCCTGCTTCCCTCTGCGAAGGGCCTATCCATTTACTTTTATGTTGAGTCATCACTCTCTTATTGAAAAGCACTAGCTGGAGAGCACACCTGTCATTTGCATTCATCACTATTAATCTATGTTGGGTGTGACTATGATTGGATCTCTTTTACCATGAATTACAATGTCTAGTCAGTCCTTGATCTTTAAAGGTGCTCTGCATTTATGTTTTGCGGTCTCAGAAAGGGCTAGCGAGATACCATCTTGTTATATCATATTATGATTGTTTTGAGAAAGTGTTGTCATCCGAGATTTATCATTATGGCTTGCTAGTTGATTATACTATTGATATGAGTAATTATGAGACCTGAGAATTATTGCAAATGTGGTTAGTTATGATATATGCTGAAAACTTGAATGCTGGCTTGACATAGTTACAACAACAAGAGCAAACAGAGTTTGTAAAAGTTTTTCTTTCTTTCTTTCAGTTTGTCAACTGAATTGCTTGAGGACAAGCAAGGGTTTAAGCTTGGGGGAGTTGATACATCTCCGTCGTATCTACTTTTCCAAACACTTTTGCCCTTGTTTTGGACTCTAACTTGTATGATTTGAATGGAACTAACCCGGACTGACGCTGTTTTCAGTAGAATTTCCATGATGTTGTTTTATGTGCAGAAAACAAATATTCTCGGAATGACCTGAAACTCCACGGAACATCCTAGAAAAAATAAAAAAAATCCTCGCCAAAGATGAAGACCAGGGGGGCCCACACCCTATCCACGAGGGTGGGGGCGCCCCCCCCCCTCTAGGGCGCGCCCCCTACCTCGTGGGCCCCCTGGATGCCCTCCGACGCCAACTCCAACTCTATATATTTGCTTTCAGAGAGAAAAAATCAGAGAGAAGAAATCATCGCGTTTTACGATACGGAGCCGCCGCCAAGCCCTAAAACCTCTCGGGAGGGCTGATCTTGAGTCCGTTCGGGGCTCCGGAGAGGGGGATTCGTCGCCATCGTCATTGTCAACCATCCTCCATCACCAATTTCATGATGCTCACCGCCGTGCGTGAGTAATTCCATCGTAGGCTTGCTGGACGGTGATGGGTTGGATGAGATTTATCATGTAATCGAGTTAGTTTTGTTAGGGTTTGATCCCTAGTATCCATTATGTTCTGAGATTGATGTTGCTATGGCTTTGCTATGCTTAATGCTTGTCACTAGGGCCCGAGTGCCATGATTTCAGATCTGAACCTATTATGTTTTCATGAATATATGTGAGTTCTTGATCCTATCTTGCAAGTCTATAGTCACCTACTATGTGTTATGATCCGGCAACCCCGAAATGACAATAATCGGGACCACTCCCGGTGATGACCATAGTTTCAGGAGTTCATGTATTCAGTATGTGCTAATGCTTTGTTCCGGTTCTCTATTAAAAGGAGGCCTTAATATCCCTTAGTTTCCAATAGGACCCCGCTACCACGGGAGGGTAGGACAAAAGATGTCATGCAAGTTCTTTTCCATAAGCACGTATGACTATATACATAATACATGCCTACATTACATTGATGAATTGGAGCTAGTTCTGTGTCACCCTATGTTATGACTGTTACATGATGAACCGCATCCGGCATAATTATCCATCACTAATCCGGTGCCTACGATTTTTCGATATACTAGTTTACGCTTATTTACTTTCCCGCTGCTACTATTACAATCACTACAAAATACCAAAAATATTACTTTTGTTGTCTTTACTTTTGTTGCCGCTGCCACCACTATCATATTACTTTGCTACTAAACACTTTGCTGCAGATTCTAAGTTTCCAGGTGTGGTTGAATTGACAACTCAGCTACTAATACTTGAGAATATTCTTTGGCTCCCCTTGTGTCGAATCAATAAATTTGGGTTGAATACTTTACCCTCGAAACCTGTTGCAGTCCCATATCCTTGCGTGTACGAGAGATACGCGCATCGCTCGGCCCCCGACCTCCCACCGTAACCGGGAACTCCCCGAAATTTTCCTCCCCCTCGCTTCTTCCACGGTTTTTTCCATCATGGACGGCCCAAAGAATGTCATGCAGCTGCGTCTCCAGCCCGCCCAGGACGAAAAGCCCATTTTCTGTCATGATTTTTTGTCATAGAAGTAGGAGCCCACCACATCTATGATGATACCGGGTTTTGTCACAATTATCGTCATAGAAGTGTCATATGTATGACAGAAAAAAAAATTGTTCGGCCCAAAATGTCACGGATGTGTCTTTTTTTGTAGTGCATGGTGATGCATAGCAATGAGAGGGGCGAGTATCGTCTACGTACCATCATAGACCGTAAGAGGAAGCGTTATGAGAACGCGGTTGATGTAGTCGTACATCTTCACGATCCGACCGATCCAAGTACCGAACGTACGGCACCTCCGAGTTCAGCACACGTTCAGCTCGGTGACATCCCACGAACTCCGATCCAGCAGAGCTTCGAGGGACAGTTCCGTTAGCACGACGGCGTGATGACGGTGATGATGATACTACCAACGCAGGGCTTCGCCTAAGCACCGCTACGATATGACAGAGGTGGATTATGGTGTAGGGGGGCACCGCACACGGCTAAAAGATGAATTGATCAAATTCTGTGTCTAGAGGTGCCCCCTGCCCCCGTATATAAAGGAGCAAGGGGGGAGGCCGGCCGGCCCCTGTAGGCGCGCCAGGAGGAGAGTCCTCCTCCTACTAGGAGTAGGACGCCCCTCTTTCCTACTCCTACTAGGAGAGGATAGGAAGGGGGAGAGGGAGAAGGAAAGGGGGGCGCCCCCCCCCTCTCCTTGTACAATTCGGACCAGAGGGGGAGGGGCGCGCGGCCTGCCCTAGGCCAGCCCTCTCTCTCTCCACTAAGGCCCACAAGGCCCACTACTTCTCCCGAGGGGTTCCGGTAACCCTCCGGCACTCCGGTTTTCTCCGAAACTACCTGGAACACTTCCGGTGTCCGAATATAGTCGTCCAATATATCGATCTTTATGTCTCGACCATTTTGAGACTCCTCGTCATGTCCGTGATCATATCCGGGACTCCGAAATATCTTTGGTACATCAAAACACAAAAACTCATAATACCGATCGTCACCGAACTTTAAGCATGCGGACCCTACGGGTTCGAGAACTATGTAGACATGACCGAGACACGTCTCCGGTCAATAACCAACAGCGGAAACTGGATGCTCATATTGGCTCCCACATATTCTACGAAGATCTTTATCGGTCAAACCGCATAACAACATACGTTATTCCCTTTGTCATCGGTATGTTACTTGCCCGAGATTCGATCATCGGTATCTAAATACCTAGTTCAATCTCGTTACCGACAATTCTCTTTACTCATTACGTAATACATCATCCCGCAACTAACTCATTAGTTACAATGCTTGCAAGGCTTATAGTGATGTGCATTACCGAGTGGGCCCAATGATACCTCTCCGACAATCGGAGTGACAAATCCTAATCTTTATTTATGCCAACTCAACAAGTACCATCGGAGACACCTGTAGAGCACCTTTATAATCACCCAGTTACGTTGTGGTGTTTGGTAGCACACAAAGTGTTCCTTCGGTAATCAGGAGTTGCATAATCTCATAGTTATAGGAACATGTATAAGTCATGAAGAAAGCAATAGCAGTAAACTAAACGATCAAGTGCTAAGCTAACGGAATGGGTCAAGTCAATCACATCATTCTCCTAATGATGTGATCCCGTTAATCAAATGACAACTCATGTCTATGGTTAGGAAACTTAACCATCCTTGATTAATGAGCTAGTCAAGTAGAGGCATACTAGTGACACTCTGTTTGTCTATGTATTCACACATGTACTAAGTTTCTGGTTAATACAATTCTAGCATGAATAATAAACATTTATCATGATATGAGGAAATAAATAATAACTTTATTATTGCCTCTAGGGCATATTTCCTTCAAATCTTGCTCGGCGGATCTTCTTTTTTCATGTTTACAAATACTGGATAATCCATATTATCGTTTACCAGTTTACACCCATGTTAACTAGATAGTGCTCATCTATGCATAAATAGCAAACTTGGTCATTCAGAGCCTTTGTATATATCTAGGCATATGCTAGGGGCGCACTTGCGTGCATTGTGTGCACGTGTTGCAATGTGCACGCTTGTGTGTCTATGTTGTGGTGGAAAGGACATAACTTGACCACTTGTAGGATAAAATACCATTGACCACATTGAACTATAAAGATACATTGCTCATAAGTATCTTTCATGTGATGCTTAGTATCTTGCATTGTCTCTTCAGTGAAATCATAGGGCCATTCCTTGTGCTTTTCCAACTCAACACATGATTTTGTGGCATTTGTAGGTAAATCTGGTTGACTGGCTAAAAATGATGGTTTCTAGCAGACGTTCAGAAGAGGTGGTGGATTCCACCATAGAGACACAACCTTCGACAAGAGTTCTCAAACGTGCACTTCTAACAACTTTGAGGTGTGTGGATCCGGATTCGGGAAAGAGATCGAAGATGGGCCAAGTTGTGCGGATGCTGGAGTCAGATGACCCAATTCCTCGTGTCGTATGTAATATTTTTTGAAAGATAAAAAAGCAACTTCATCCTTGTTTATGTCATGCATGTATTCTTAATTACTTTTGACTGATTTTTTTGAAACATTTCATGCGAATGTGTGGTGGGGTGGAACCATTCATTGCATGAACTCAGACTTGGTCTCATACTAGAAGCAAAAGTCGTGCTTTGCTGCGGCGCTCCATCATACTGCCAAAGAAAACAAAAGTTTGGTTGGTGGAGAAATTGAAAACATATTCACCAGCGAGTCATGTACTTTATGCACTGCCTATTCATGTCCTGTGATGTGAGTACACTCGATATTGTGTACCATCTATGATATCAATAAATCAAGATAGCAAGTTTAGGTTCACTGCATGGGAGCAACATGCCAACATCCATATAGGGTTTAACACATGACATACTCACATGGTTACGTCTACTCAAATTAGGTTGATACTTGCGTAGGCTAGTCAAAAGGATATGTAAACACTATTTTCGCTTGAGCTTGAATTTTGGCTATCATGTTGCTCAGCTTTATTAATATAGCAAGCACTCACCAGAACTTTGTATCTTTATATTCTATTTTTGGCTATCATGTTGCTCGACTTTATTAATGTAGCAAGCACTCATCAGAACTTTGTATCTTTACATTTCTATTTTTACAAAACAAGATTTCTGCCTTGAGTCTTGCGAATAATATGAAAGTTTAATTATAAAGAACTTCTATCATTTTACTTCAAAACATAGGTATATGGAAACTACAGAAAGTAGAGCTACCAGAAAACAAATTTACATAGTAAAAAAACAAATTTGCAAGCAAATCACTTAGGCCTTATTTGTTTGGGCTTTTGCTTTTGCAGCTTTTTCACTTTGACCAAAAAGCCATAAAAGCTCCAATTTTAGAGTTTTTATGGCTTTTGATATCAATATATTTGGCTCCAAAAGCGCCTATTTAGGAGCTTCTATGGCTTTTTGGCCAAAGTGAAAAAGCTACAAAAGCATAAGCAAAAGCCCAAACAAACAGGGCCTTAGAGACGCACTTTGCATGCAAAGCATTTAGTTTCTTTAGAAAAGAATTTGTACATGTGGCACACAAATGACAATTTTGTGAGCATTTCAAAGTAGACTATTGATAACAAAAAAATAATATGCAAGAGATGAATACTCCCTCAGTTCGGAAATACTTATCGGAGAAATCTGAAAGTGTGTGCCTCAACTATATAAGACAAAATTGAGATATCTGCTGATCACCATAGGAAAACAAAACATCTCCTGGGCTCATGCTAAGCAACCAAAACATGACCTAAGCAAACAAGGAATAACCACCTTTATTATCCGATTATTCAGAGACTTCATACATCATAGGATTTGCTAATTGCTATGATCGCCCGTGATATAGTTCGCCATATATTAGCTCTAGGCACTGAATAAATGGCAGAAGGTCAGCTCATATGGTTTTGGGGGTAATCTTGATGGCATCTAGGCGTCTCGGCCTAACACCACCTTGTGCATTGAAGCAATCTGTAAAAAACAACAGATGTTAAACTTTAAAACAACACTTATTGATTTTTCGAGGAACAAAATGTATCACCATGTTGAGGTCACCAATGTTATCGATGTTAAACTTTAGAAGCACATTGCAATGATCTCTCAAAACAAAGGCAAAAATCAACCCTCACCTAGTAAATCCCTACACTGGCCACCGGCGAAGAATGACAATCAACAGAGTACAACCAAATACAACCACATAGAAAACAGAGAGCGGAAGAGGCATGAACCAGGCCGGGCGGACAGAAGAGCACCTGTCGAAGCCCATACAAATAAATATCGACGACAGGAATGGTAGGGGTGGAGATCCTCCAACCCAACCACAAGCCCAGACATACCGAGCAATCCACAACTACTGCAGCCACCGACCGCTCCACCCTCTCCAAAATCGGCACCCCTCTGTCCTGAGACATGTGGGGTAGCGGAAGCAATGCGCAACGAACAGAATTCCAAATCCTTGACACATGGATTAGGGTTTGACCAACGGGCAATGGCCGACCACCACTTCCTCTAACTAACCTTCATGGTCTGAGGAGCCCAATGCACTCACAACCCCCTTATTCATAGGGAGCATAGATGCTTTAAGGGCTTCTTCACTGCAGTAGTATGCTTATGTGCAGTGGTAGCTACTATGCCCGAAGAAGTAAAGAAAAATGAACAAGCCAATGCCATCTAACATTTAAGTAATCATGACAAATCAGTCAATAAACACTGAAGTTAGTAACCGAATCTTCACCAGATTTGGCCAAAAAGCACGCATGCAAATTAAATAATGCTCGAAGGAGGATGTGGAGTGCGAGGCAAATTAGGTGGCAGAAAATGTCATGAGGTAGATATGCATCTGCGCCTCCATGGACACATTGACCGTCGCTTGTTTCGTTACCTTCCGAATGGACCAACAATGTCTATATCAACCACCATTATCAATCCGAGGAGCCATCATGGTTGCGTGCAGCCCTGGTGTGCTCCTCGCCGCCCACTTTGCAGAGAAGGACCAGTGCCTTCCTCATCACTAGAAAAGTCCGATGGAGAAAATGAACAACAACGGAGTAGGCTATTGCACCCTCCCACACCGAATGACTTTTGCCACGTCGACACCATCTAAGTTTGCTCCGCTGGCCACCTTGTTTCTATCTCGAGAAATCCTAATAGGCAGATTTAGTTGGTTTACTTCAAGATGACTGCAGAATATGGAAGCAATGATCTATTCTCGTGTATTCTTCCAAGCTCAGTAATATATGGATAACAATTATCTAGCCTAATAGATACACATGTATTTTTTCATGCAAATGCTTCTCCGTATAGCATGAACTTGTACGAAATTCATCTATTATTGCAAAAGGTCCCCTATGTAACAAGAATTAGTGAAGACGATGTCAATATCCATAAGCTGATCCTCCCACACACGAGCTACGTGTGCGCGGAGAGTGACACGTTTCCTAAGCTGGACTGGGATCCGACAGAAGCAAGTTGGCCTCCCAAATGTATATATCAAAATTGAATGTCAGCACAGATATAATATTGTATGAATGAAAATCAAATAAAAGAGAAAACTTTGTGAAAAAATAGAAGGAAGTGCAAGACGAAATGACTAAATGTAACATATCAAAACCATACAATTTTGCAGATACATGGATAATTAATTTCTTTTTAACAAATGCTAATGAGAATGCAGTGGCTAGCTCCTCACTGAACATGGACATGCTGACAGTTCATCATGCTCAGTATGGCATGCCCCAATAAATGAATCAAATCCACATGCAGTTCTTGTTGGAAATATGATCAATTTACTGAATGATTTTATTGACAGAAATACTAGATAAAGCATGACCATTATAGTAGTGATAAAACAAGCCATGCAATTTGACAAAGAGAAGGTAAACAGCATCTTCATATATGAACTGTAACTAAACATATCTAGAGCAGACAGTATAGCAAGTTGCATATATGAAATAGAGTCTAACATATTTAGGGCAAATACTAGAACAAGGAATTGTAGCAAGACCTCTAATAGAAAGGAGAAGAACACGTACGGGACAGCAGCAGCTGAAGTGCTGGACTTGGGGTCGGTGTCCTCGCCTGCCATGTCGTCGAGGAGGTCATGGATGTCGGGGAAGTAGTCGTCGGCGACCGGATCATCCGTGATGAAGCAGAAAATAGTCGCGCTGAGCGCTCCCTAAAAACCTTATCACCCTTCTCCCGTACAGGACTCAAAGAGGTGCGGTTTCGGAGGCCTACTGTCCCGACCTGCGGTGCACGCCGCAAGCCGGGATGGGGAAGATCGTAGCAGCAGCGCAGTGCTCAGGAACTTGTGGCGAGAGGAGGAAGAGGTTCTGGTGCGTCTTCTCTGGGAGGAGCGACCTTCCTTTTATAGGCACAAGAGAAGGAGGCGTGAGGGCAGCGACGGGAGGTGAAACGAAGAGGAGATGAAGCGAACAGCCAGCAGCCGTTCGCATTCGAACTCCACTTTCGCAAAAATCTTTTCAGCTTTCATGTGACCTTTCGTATACCCATAGTGCGTGGAAAAAATTTAGACATCGGCTCGTCTCATTCCCGCAACCCGCGGCGCATCGTGACGAGGCATGGCGTGGCGAGGCGGGCGGCGGAGGAGGAGCACGCGTGGATGTCCCTCTTGTTCTTATGCTCATACAAGTGGGGAAAGAACCTCCCTTATAAAGAGGTCCAACTCCCTCTAAACTAGCAATGTGGGACTAAACTTTAGTTCCACCTCTTGCCTTGCACAAATGGTCTGCGTGGGCCTCTAGGTTTTATTAGGAATTTCAGAAACTGCTATTGCTAGGCCCAAAATAGACAAAATTCCAGCAATCCCCCACCAGATCCCAGAGGCACACAAAATTTGCCTTTGGTTCCAAAAACACTGTTTTATATACCGGTACTGCAGTGGAGACTGTTAAGTTGAACTTCCACCTAGAACTCTATGCTACACTAGTAAGCAACTTGAACAGTGGACTGGGCCTTGAACTGCAATTTTTCTGCGAATCTAGCTTCACATAAAGCCTTGACCATACGTGGCTACCGTGGGTCTTCCCCGCGGATGGAGCTTATGCGTCATACTCCGAGACCTTTCATGAGTTTACTAGAGAGAACCCTACTCTCATAGATTGCGATGTTTAACAATCAGACTCATATAGGTGTGTTCTTCAAAAGATGTTTTGCAGGACAACATTTCTACTTAAAAGAGCCACTTAGAACACATTAAGATATACATCAACCTGCCATGCAGATTAGAAGAGTATTGCATCTTCATGGAGTGGTATTGTTAATAGTAAGGATACTCTCCTCTCAGTTGACCAACAGCTTGTCTTCCACATCTAATTCACGGGATCTCCGATCACAAAGAATAGGTTACCACTGTGAACAACTCATATTGTGGGTCTTATACCCATCTCCCTAGATGCATTATCTATCACATTGCATGATAGACTCTTAGTAAAAGGATCTGCCAGATTTTTAGACGTTTGGATATAATCCAATGCAATAACTCCGGAGTTTCTCATTTTCCTGACAGACTTTAACCTTCTCTAAACGTGTCTTGATGACTTCATGTTATCCTTTGAGCTGCTCACTTTCGTGATCACAGTTTGATTGTCGCAGTTCATAAGGATACCCGGTACAGGTTTCTCAACAACCGGCAAGTCATTCAAGAGCCGACGAAGCCAATCTGCTTCGACCGTAGCCGTATCTAGTGCTGTGAGTTCTGCTTCCATTGTTGACCTTGTTAAGATGTTCTGCTTGTAAGACTTCCAAGAAACAGCGCCACCTCCATGAGTGAATACATATCCGCTCATGGCCTTTATCTCATCAGCATCTGAGATCCAGTTTGAGTCACTATACCCTTCAAGCACCTTTGGGTGCCCGGTGTAGTGAATTCCATAATTTGCAGTGCCTTTCAAATAATGCAAAACTCTCTCTAGAGCTTTCCAATGCACATCTCCTGAGACAAACCGACCCAGTTTGCTAACAGCAAAAGAGATTTCAGGTCTTGTAGCACTGGCTAAGTACATAAGCGAGCCAATAATCTGAGAATACTTCAATTGGTCTCTAGCAATTCTTCGATTCTTTTGAAGCAACACACTAGCATCATATGGTGTTGGAGAGGGCTTGCAGTCGCTGTAGCCAAAGCTCGGGTTCAGTTAGAGCCCAATGATACGTCTCCGTCGTATCTACTTTTCCAAACACTTTTGCCCTTGTTTTGGACTCTAACTTGTATGATTTGAATGGAACTAACCCGGACTGACGCTGTTTTCAGCAGAATTGCCATGATGTGGTTTTATGTGCAGAAAACAAATATTCTCGGAATGACCTGAAACTCCACGGAACATATTAGAAAAAATAAAAAAATCCTTGCCAAAGATGAAGACCAGGGGGCCCACACCCTGTCCACGAGGGTGGGAGCGCCCCCCCCCCCCTAGGGCGCGCCCCCTACCTCGTGGACCCCCTGGATGCCCTCCGACGCCAACTCCAACTCTATATATTTGCTTTCGGAGAGAAAAAAACAGAGAGAAGAAATCATCGCGTTTTACGATACGGAGCCGCCGCCAAGCCCTAAAACCTCTCGGGAGGGCCGATCTGGAGTCCGTTCGGGGCTCCGGAGAGGGGGATTCATCGTCGTCGTCATCATCAACCATCCTCCATCACCAATTTCATGATGCTCACCGCCGTGCGTGAGTAATTCCATCGTAGGCTTGCTGGACGGTGATGGGTTAGATGAGATTTATCATGTAATTGAGTTAGTTTTGTTAGGGTTTGATCCCTAGTATCCATTATGTTCTGAGATTGATGTTGCTATGACTTTGCTATGCTTAATGCTTGTAACTAGGGCCCGAGTGCCATGATTTCAGATATGAACCTATTATGTTTTCATGAATATATGTGATTTCTTGATCCTATCTTGCAAGTCTATAGTCACCTACTATGTGTTATGATCCGGCAACCCCGAAGTGACAATAATCGGGACCACTCCCGGTGATGACCATAGTTTGAGGAGTTCATGTATTCAGTATGTGCTAATGCTTTGTTCCGGTTCTCTATTAAAAGGAGGCCTTAATATCCCTTAGTTTCTAATAGGACCCCGCTGCCATGGGAGGGTAGGACAAAAGATGCCATGCAAGTTCTTTTCCATAAGCTCGTAGTATGACTATATACGGAATACATGCCTACATTACATTGATGAATTGGAGCTAGTTCTGTGTCACCCTATGTTATGACTGTTACATGATGAACCGCATCCGGCATAATTATCCATCACTGATCCGGTGCCTACGAGTTTTCCATATACTGTTCTCGCTTATTTACTTTCCCGCTGCTACTGTTACAATCACTACAAAATACCAAAAACATTACTTTTGCTGTCTTTACTTTGTTGCCGCTACCGCCACTATCATATTACTTTGCTACTAAACACTTTGCTGCAGATACTAAGTTTCCAGGTGTGGTTGAATTGACAACTCAGCTGCTAATACTTGAGAATATTCTTTGGCTCCCCTTGTGTCGAATCAATAAATTTGGGTTGAATACTCTACCCTCGAAAGCTGTTGCGATCCCCTATACTTGTGGGTTATCAAGACTAATTTCTGGCGCCGTTGCCGGGGAGCATAGCTCTATTCTTTGAGTCACTTGGGATTTATATCTGCTGGACACTATGAAGAACTTGAAAGACGCTAAGACAACAATTTATCCCTCAACTACGAGGGGAGGTAAGGAACTGCCATCTAGCTCTGCACTTGATTCACCTTCTGTTATGAGTAAGCTAGCGACACCTAAACCTGCCTGCTTCTGCTATTCGTTCCGATATGTCGCATGTTATTGATGATGCCACTTCTGCTATGCATGATACTTATGATGAAACTGCTTCTATGCCTGATACTGCTGTGCCCCTTGGTGAATTTCTTGATGAACAAATTGCTAGGGCTAGAGAAAAAGAAATTATTGAATCTGAATACGATGATGATAGTGATGATGAAAATATGCCTATTATTCCTGAGGGCTATCTTTTTGATATGGAATCTTCTGCCCTATTTTAGCTTGCAAAGATAGATATGAGCTTAAGAGGTTATTAGTTAAATGGAACAAAGAATCACTTAGAGATAAAATGAAACCCGACCCTGCTTTTGCTACTTCACCTATATGTGTTCCTGATAAGGATATGAATTCTCTGTTGATCCTGATACAATTACTTTGGTGGAATCTGATCCGTTTTATGGCTATGAATCTGAAACTGTTGTGGCACATCTTACTAAGTTAAATGATATAGTTGCCCTGTTCACTAATGATGAGAGATCGCGTTAGCTCTATATACTCAAAATATTTCTGTTCTCATTAAAGGGTGATGCTAAGATATGGTTTAATTCTCTTGATCCTGGTTGTGTGCGTAGTCCCCAGGATATGATTTATAACTTCTCTGCTAAATATTTCCCTGCTCATAAGAAACAAGCTGCTTTGAGGGAAATATACAACTTTGTGCAAATTAAAGAAGAGTGTCTCCCACAAGCTTGGGGGAGGCTTCTCAAGTTACTTAATGCTTTGCCTGATCATCCTCTTAAGAAACCCGAAATACTTGATATCTTTTATAATGGACTAACCGATGCTTCCAGAGATTACCTAGATAGTTGTGCTGGTTCTCTTTTTAGGGAAAGAACACCGGATGAAGCTGAAATTCTATTGAATAATATGTTGAGAAATGAAAATAATTGGGCACCTCCGGAGCCAGCTCCTGCTCCAATTACTGAGCCTATTCCTAAATCAACTCCGAAGAAGAGAGGTGTTCTATTTCTCAGTCCCGAAGATATGCAAGAGGCAAAGAAATATATGAAAGAGAAACATATTAAAGCTGAAGACGTTAAGAATTTACCTCCTATTGAAGAAATGCATGGTCTTAATTCACCGCCTGTTGAAGAAACTTATGATCTCAATTCTTTATTTATTGAAGAACCTCCTGACCCCGATATCCCGACACAGGTAGTAAAGGTAAATTCTCTCTATAGGTATGATAAAGCTGAAGTT
The DNA here is from genome assembly GCF_003073215.2 of Triticum urartu. NCBI lineage: Eukaryota > Viridiplantae > Streptophyta > Magnoliopsida > Poales > Poaceae > Triticum > Triticum urartu. The sequence goes on from NC_053024.1 coordinate 263,759,441, forward strand.
CCTCCTACTAAAATTGCTACTCAGTGCTTGGATGAGTTTGATAACTTTATGTTTAAGCAAGACGACTTCAATGCTTATTTTGGTAGACAATTAAAAGAAAATGCTTATATGATTAGATGCTTGGGTGATTATATGGCTAATATTAGAGGTGAACTTAAACTTGTTAGCAAACATGCTTCTATGGTTACCACACAAGTAGAACAAGTACTTAAGGCTCAAAAAGAAGTGCTTGATGAAATGAATAGTAAGAAAAATGATTATGCTGTTAGAGTGGCTACTAGAACTTGTAGAATGACTCAGGAACCTTTGTATCCTGAAGGCCACCCTAAGAGAATCGAGCAAGATTCTCAGAGGAATAATATTGATGTTCCTAGTTCTTCTAAAAAGAAGAAAAAGAAAAATGATAGAACTGTGCAAACTTCTAGTGAACCTATTGCTGAACCACCTGATAATCCAAATGATATATCTATGTCTGATGATGAAACACAATCTGGTAATGAACATGAACCTAATGAAAATATTAATGATGATGCTCTACCTAGTAATGACAATGATGTAGAAATTGAACCTGTTGTTGATCTTGATAACCCACAATCAAAGAATCAACATTATGATAAAAGAGACTTTGTTGCTAGGAAACATGGTAAAGAAAGGGAACCTTGGGTTCAGAAACCCATGCCTTTTCCTCCAAAACCATCCAAGAAAAAGGATGATGAGGATTTTGAGCGCTTTGCTGAAATGATTAGGCCTATCTTTTGCGTATGCGATTAACTGATGTGCTCAAAAAAAATCCTTATGCTAAATATATGAAGGATATCATTACTAAGAAAAGAAAGATACTGGAAGCTGAGATTTCCACCATGCTTGCTAATTATACTTTTAAGGTTGGAATACCAAAGAAACTTGGAGATCCCGGAGTACCTACTAGACCTTGCTCCATTAAAAGAAATTATATTAAAACTGCTTTATGTGATCTTGGAGCCAGTGTTAGTGTTATGCCTCTCTCTTTAAATCGTACACTTGACTTGAATAAGCTGACACCTACCGAAATATCTTTGCAAATGGCTGATAAATCAACTGCTATACCTGTCGGTATTTGTGAGGATGTGCCTGTTGTGGTTGCAAACATTACTATTTTAACGGACTTTGTTATTCTTGATATTCTCGAGGATGATAGTATGTCTATTATTCTTGGAAGACCTTTTCTTAATACTGCAAGGGCTGTTCTTGATTGCAACAAAGGCAATGTCACTTTTCATGTTAATGGTAATGAGCATACGGTACACTTTCCGAGGAAACAACCTCAAGTTCATAGTATCAACTCCATTGGAAAAATTCCATTGATTATAATTGGAGGTTTTGAATTTCCTCTTCCTACTGTCAAAAAGAAATATGATATACTTATTATAGGCGATGTGCATATCCCCGTTGAGCTAACTTAGTGTTATTCGAAATTTCTCTGGTTTCATGATTATTGGAATGAGTTTGTTAACAAGACTTGATCAACCTTGTTAGTGGATTCTTTTTTATGAGCATGAGATGGATGAATCTAGAAGCACAAACTTCTGTACCCTCTCTATACTTTCTGTTAATTAGTAGAAATAAAGTAAAAATAGTATTTTTCTATCTGTTTCTTGGCTTATCCGTGTAATATAAAAATATCTCGAAAATAAAAGTCCTCAGAATGACATGCCAATTTAATATGATTTTTTCGGGAATATTTGAGGATTTACTGTGCAAAAATTACCGTGGAAGGAGCTGCCACCTGGCCACGAGGGTGGTGGGCGCCCCCCCCCTAGGGCACGCCCCCCTGCCTCGTGGGCCCATGGTGGCCCTCCTCCACTTATCCCAGCACCCATCTTCTTCCTCTGTTTCACACAAACCCGAAAAGCCAACTCAAGCATGGGTTCCGGCCCTCTTTGCTGCCATTTTCGATCTCCTTGCTCAAAGCACCTCTCACAAAACTGCTTGGGGAGATTGTTCCTTGGTATGTGACTCCTCCATTGGTCCAATTAGTTTTTGTTCTAGTGCTTTATTCATTGCAAATTTTTGCTTCTTAGGTGACCCTGTTCTTGAGCTTGCATGCCAAATTTATATGGTCAAAGGTAGTTTTGATGCATGATATAGGCCCTAGGCACTTGTAGGAGTAGTTGCTATCAATATTATTGAGTTTGGTTTACTTTTATTTTGAAGTTACTAAAAATTTCAGAATTTTTCAGAAAATGATGAGGAGATTATTGAGGGGCTCATCGAGCCAAAGCTCGAAGGAAAAGGCACCGAAGCCTAAGTATAATTTGCCGCACACCGCGGAGATTCGGGCGTGTGAATGGCCTTCTGATGATTTCTTGAGAGCAGCCTGTATCTATGAAATTTTCATGAATTGGCTCACAATGCAGGCCTCACCGCTTTCCTACACGACCAATGCGGTCAGTATCTCTTACTCACAAATACCTTTGTGCAAAACTTTCATTTTCATTCTAGGAACTCACCACCTACGGTGGAGTTTCATTTATATGATGAGCATAAGGAGATGTCACTTTATGATTTTTGTCGGATTTGTTTAGTCCCTTTTGAGGGCAAGACAGAAGAACCACATCATGATGATGTGGTTGGGTTTATTGATACTATCACTGTAGGAGAAACTAGGAAGGTTTCCGATGCACGAATCACCAGCATACATTTTCATGTTTTACGTTACTTTGCATTATTTGCTTGTCGTTGTTTAATTGCACGCGGAAACTGTGGAAACCTTAGTATCCCTGATATAATTATTCTGCTCCACGGTTTATACAGTGATAACACTTTTAGTATGGGCGGTACTATTGCTAGATGGTTAAGTATGAACTGTACCAAAGGCCCCATCTTTGGAGGCATCTATGCTACACGCCTAGCCGTACATTTTAACATACCTATTAGGCATGCTGAGAAGGAAGAAAAGGTGCTACCCCGTGTTTATCTAGATCACAAAAGTATGGTGGCACATGATTTTATTGTTAAGAATAGGGCAGGAGAGCTTAAATATCAATTGTTCTTTAAGAAACATCATCCTGAGACTATTATCCTGCCTGCTCCTTCTTTGTTTGATTTGACTGTAGGCACGTACCTTGTTCCATTGACGGCTATTCACGCCTACCGGAACCCTGCACCAGCCGAGGAGCCAGAACCGGAACCACAATTTGATCCTTCATGGTAGTCTAACTATCAGTGTGATCCGGAGATGATTGCTAGCCAGTGGCAATCGGAGCCTTCTTCTTCCTCATCACAGTACGACCCCAACAACTATTATTATGGATATCAGCCAGGCCAGCCATGGCCATAGACCAACTTAGGCCAAAAGCCTAAGCTTGGGGGAGTACGTATTTCTCACCGACATTACATTTATGTTCACACACACTCATTGCTAGATGTCGGTGCTCATACTTTTTCACTGTAATATCCATGCTAGTTTATTTTCTTTTTCCTACTTTCTTCTTGTGTGTTTGTTAAACCTTAAGAAAAACCAAAAAAAATTAGCAGTAGTTTATTTTTTCTGCTGTAGTAGTAATAATTAAAAAGAAAACCCAAAAATATTTCCCATTCTTCTTTTGCTTGTTGGGAGCTTTCCCGTGTAAATAGTTTTATTTTGTTTATTTACTTTGGGGGTCAGTAGGAGAAGACCATAATTAAATTGTTGAAGTGGCTCTTATATGCATTATTGTTGATTTAACCCAGAGCCCATATTGCCTTGTCTTCTCCTGTTTATTGAATGCTCGCAGATTCCAGCTTAGTCCAATGCATGTAAACTCTTATTATTATTCACACTGTTCGGTCATGCAAGTGAAAGACAATTATGATGATATATGATGGGCTGACTGAGATGAGAAAAGCTGGTATGAACTCGACCTCTTTTGTTTTTGTAAATATGACGAGCCCCTCGTTCTTGATTCAGCTTATTATGAATAAACATGTTTGCAATGACAATTAGAGATCGTGGTTGCTTGTGCCATGCTCGATTAGCTATGAGTTATAATGATTTACCTTGTGTGCCAACATGCTATTGCGATGATTATGATGTGGTATGATGGGGTGGTATCCTCCTTTGAATGATTTAAGTGACTTGACTTGGCACATGTTCACGCATGTAGTTGAAACAAATCAACATAGACTTCACGATATTTATGTTCATGGTGGATTATATCCTACTCATGCTTGCATCCAATGTTTATTAATTTTAATGCATGTACATGGTTGTTGTCGCTCTCTAGTTGGTCGCTTCCCAGTCTTTTGCTAGCCTTCACTTGTACTAACCGGGAATACTGCTTGTGCATCCAATCCCTTAAACCCCAAAGTTATTCCAGATGAGTCCACTATACCTTCCTATATGCGATATCTACCTGCCGTTCCAAGTAAATTTGTATGTGCCAAACTCTAAATCTTCAAATAAACATTCTGTTTTGTATGCTCGAATAGCTCATGTATCAACCAAGGCTGTCCTTATCTTCCGTGTTAGGCGGGTTATTCTCAAGAGGAGTGGACTCCGCTCCTCACTCACGAGAAAATGGCTGGTCACCGGGATGCCCAGTCCCATGCTTTATGCAAACCAAATCAAAATTAATTGCAAACAAAACTCCCCCTAGGACCTGATGTATGTTGGAGACACTCGTTGTTTCGAGCAAGTCATGGATTGATGCTTGTTGGTGGAGGGGGAGTATAAACTTTACCATTCTATTTGGGAACCGCCTATAATGTGTTTAGCATGGAAGATATCGCCATCTCTTAGTTGCTACGTTGACAATGAAAGTATACCGCTCAAAATACAATTTATCTCTATTTCAAAACCGAGCTCTGGCACCTCTACAAATCCCTGCTTCCCTCTGCGAAGGGCCTATCCATTTACTTTTATGTTGAGTCATCACCCTCTTATTGAAAAGCACTAGCTGGAGAGCACAGCTATCATTTGCATTCATCACTATTAATCTATGTTGGGTGTGACTATGATTGGATCTCTTTTACCATGAATTACAATGTCTAGTCAGTCCTTGATCTTTAAAGGTGCTCTGCATTTATGTTTTGCGGTCTCAGAAAGGGCTAGCGAGATACCATCTTGTTATATCATATTATGATTGTTTTGAGAAAGTGTTGTCATCCGAGATTTATTATTATGGCTTGCTAGTTGATTATACTATTAATATGAGTAATTATGAGACCTGAGAATTATTGCAAATGTGGTTAATTATGATCTATGCTGAAAACTTGAATGTTGGCTTGACATAGTTACAACAACAAGAGCAAACAGAGTGTGTAAAAGTTTTTCTTTCTTTCTTTCAGTTTGTCAACTGAATTGCTTGAGGACAAGCAAGGGTTTAAGCTTGGGGGAGTTGATACATCTCCGTCGTATCTACTTTTCCAAACACTTTTGCCCATGTTTTGGACTCTAACTTGTATGATTTGAATGGAACTAACCTGGACTGACGCTATTTTCAGCAGAATTGCCATGATGTTGTTTTATGTGTAGAAAACAAATATTCTCGGAATGACCTGAAACTCCACGGAACATCTTAGAAAAAATAATAAAAAATCCTCGCCAAAGATGAAGACCAGGGGGCCCACACCCTGTCCACGAGGGTGGGCCCCCCCCTCTAGGGCGCGCCCCCTACCTCGTGGGCACCCTGGATGCCCTCCGACGCCAACTCCAACTCTATATATTTGCTTTCGGAGAGAAAAAAATCAAAGAGAAGAAATCATCGCGTTTTACGATACGGAGCGCCGCCAAGCCCTAAAACCTCCGGGGAGGGCTGATTTGGAGTCCGTTCGGGGCTCTGGAGAGGGGGATTCGTCTCCGTCATCATCATCAACCATCCTCCATCACCAATTTCATGATGCTCACCGCCGTGCGTGAGTAATTCCATCGTAAATCAAGATAGCAAGTTTAGGTTCACTGCATGGGAGCAACATGCCAACATCCATATAGGGTTTAACACATGACATACTCACATGGTTACGTCTACTCAAATTAGCTTGATATTTGCGTAGGCTAGTCAAAAGGATATGTAAACACTATTTTCGCTTGAGCTCGAATTTTGGCTATCATGCTGCTCAGCTTTATTAATATAGCAAGCACTCACCAGAACTTTGTATCTTTATATTCTATTTTTGGCTATCATGTTGCTCGACTTTATTAATGTAGCAAGCACTCATCAGAACTTTGTATCTTTACATTTCTATTTTTACAAAACAAGATTTCTGCCTTGAGTCTTGCGTATAATATGAAAGTTTAATTATAAAGAACTTCTATCATTTTACTTCAAAACATAGGTATATGGAAACTACAGAAAGTAGAGCTACCAGAAAACAAATTTACATAGTAAAAAAACAAATTTGCAAGCAAATCACTTAGGCCTTATTTGTTTGGGCTTTTGCTTTTGCAGCTTTTTCACTTTGACCAAAAAGCCATAAAAGCTCCAATTTTAGAGCTTTTATGGCATTTGATATCAATATATTTGGCTCCAAAAGCACCTATTTAGGAGCTTCTATGGCTTTTTGGCCAAAGTGAAAAAGCTATAAAAGCATAAGCAAAAGCCCAAACAAACAGGGCCTTAGAGACGCACTTTGCATGCAAAGCATTTAGTTTCTTTAGCAAAGAATTTGTACATGTGGCACACAAATGACAATTTTGTGAGCATTTCAAAGTAGACTATTGATAACAAAAAATAATATGCAAGAGATGAATACTCCCTCAGTTCGGAAATACTTATCGGAGAAATCTGACAATGTGAGCCTCAACTATATAAGACAAAATTGAGATATCTGCTGATCACCGTAGCAAAACAAAACATCTCCTGGGCTCGTGGTAAGCAACCAAAACATGACATAAGCAAACAAGGAATAACCACCTTTATTATCCGATTATTCAGAGACTTCATACATCATAGGATTTGCTAATTGCTATGATCGCCCGTGATATAGTTCGCCATATATTAGCTCTAGGCACTGAATAAATGGTAGAAGGTCAGCTCATATGGTTTTGGGGGTAATCTTGATGGCATCTAGGCGTCTCGGCCTAACACCACCTTGTGCATTGAAGCGATCTGTAAAAAACAACAGATGTTAAACTTTAAAACAACACTTATTGATTTTTCGAGGAACAAAATGTATCACCATGTTGAGGTCACCAGTGTTATCGATGTTAAACTTTAGAAGCACATTGCAATGATCTCTCAAAACAAAGGCAAAAATCAACCCTCACCTAGTAAATCCCTACACTGGCCACCGGCGAAGAATGACAATCAACAGAGTACAACCAAATACAACCACATAGAAAACAGAGAGCGGAAGAGGCATGAACCAGGCCGGGCAGACAGCAGAGCACCTGTCGAAGCCCATACAAAGAAATATCGGCTACAGGAATGGTAGGGGTGGAGATCCTCCAACCCAACCACAAGCCCAGACATACCGAGCAATCCACAACTACTGCAGCCACCGACCGCTCCACCCTCTCCAAAATCGGCACCCCTCTATCCTGAGACATGTGGGGTAGCGGAAGCAATGCGCAACGAACAGAATTCCAAATCCTTGACACATGGATTAGGGTTTGACCAACGGGCAATGGTCGACCACCACTTCCTCTAACTAACCTTCATGGCATGAGGAGCCCAATGCACTCACAACCCCCTTATTCATAGGGAGCATAGATGCTTTAAGGGCTTCTTCACTGCAGTAGTACGCTTATGTGCAGTGGTAGCTACTATGCCCGAAGAAGTAAAGAAAAATGAACAAGCCAATGCCATCTAACATTTAAGTAATCATGACAAATCAGTCAATAAACACTGAAGTTAGTAACCGAATCTTCACCAGATTTGGCCAAAAAGCACACATGCAAATTAAATAATGCTCGAAGGAGGATGTGGAGTGCGAGGCAAATTAGGTGGCAGAAAATGTCATGAGGTAGATATGCATCTGCGCCTCCATGAACACATTGACCGTCGCTTGTTTCGTTACCTTCCGAATGGACCAAGAATGTCTATATCAACCACCATTATCAATCCGAGGAGCCATCATGGTCGCGTGCAGCCCTGGTGTGCTCCTCGCCGCCCACTTTGCAGAGAAGGACCAGTGCCTTCCTCATCACTGGAAAAGTCTGATGGAGAAAATGAACAACAACGGAGTAGGCTGTTGCACCCTTCCACACCGAATGATTTTTTCCACGTCGACACCATCTAAGTTTGCTCCGCCGGCCACCTTGTTTCTATCTCGAGAAATCCTAATAGGCAGATTTAGTTGGTTTACTTCAAGATGACTGCAGAATATGGAAGCAATGATCTATTCTCGTGTATTCTTCCAAGCTCAGTAATATATGGATAACAATTATCTAGCCTAATAGATACACATGTATTTTTCCATGCAAATGCTTCTCCGTATAGCATGAACTTGTACGAAATTCATCTATTATTGCAAAAGGTCCCCTATGTAACAACAATTAGTGAAGACGATGTCAATATCCATAAGCTGATCCTCCCACACATGAGCTACGTGTGCGCGGAGAGTGACACGTTTCCTAAGCTGGACTGGGATCCGACAGAAGCAAGCTGGCCTCCCAAATGAATATATCAAAAGTGAATGTCAGCACAGATATAATATTGTATGAATGAAAATCAAATAAAAGAGAAAACTTTGTGAAAAAATAGAAGGAAGTGCAAGACGAAATGACTAAATGTAACATATCAAAACCATACAATTTTACAGATACATGGATAGTTAATTTCTTTTTAACAAATGCTAATGAGAATGCAGTGGCTAGCTCCTCACTGAACATGGACATGCTGACAGTTCATCTTGCTCAGTATGGCATGCCCCAATAAATGAATCAAATCCACATGCAGTTCTTCTTGGAAATATGAGCAATTTACCGAATGATTTTATTAACAGAAATACTAGATAAAGCATGACCAGTATAGTAGTGATAAAACAAGCCATGTGATTTGACAAAGAGAAGGTAAACAGCATCTTCATATATGAACTATAACTAAACATATCTAGAGCAGACAGTATAGCAAGTTGCATATATGAAATAGACTCTAACATATTTAGGGAAAATACTAGAACAAGGAACTATAGCAAGACCTCTAATAGAAAGGAGAAGAACACGTACGGGACAACAGCAGCTGAAGTGCTGGACTTGGGGTCGGTGTCCTCGCCTGCCATGTCATCGAGGAGGTCGTGGATGTCGGGGAAATAGTCGTCGGCGACCGGATCGTCCGTGATGAAGCAGACAATAGTCGCGCTGAGCGCTCCCTAAAAACCTTATCACCCTTCTCCCGTACAGGACTCAAAGAGGTGCGGTTTCGGAGGCCTACTGTCCCGACCTGCGGTGCACGCCGCAAGCCGGGATGGGGAAGATCGTAGCAGCAGCGCAGTGCTCAGGAACTTGTGGCGAGAGGAGGAAGAGGTTCTGGTGCGTCTTCTCTGGGAGGAGCGACCTCCCTTTTATAGGCACAAGAGAAGGAAGCGTGAGGGTAGCGACGGGAGGTGAAACGAAGAGGAGATGAAACGAACAGCCAGCAGCCGTTCGCATTCGAACTCCACTTTCGCAAAAATCTTTTCAGCTTTCGTGTGACCTTTCGTATACCCGTAGTGCGTGGCAAAAATTTAGACATCGGCTCGTCTCATTCCCGCAACCCGCGGCGCATCGTGACGAGGCGTGGCGTGGCGAGGCGGGCGGCGGAGGAGGAGGAGCACGCGTGGATGTCCCTCTTGTTCTTATGCTCATACAAGTGGGGAAAGAACCTCCCCTATAAAGAGGTCCAACTCCCTCTAAACTAGCAATGTGGGACTAAACTTTAGTTCCACCTCTTGCCTTGCACAAATGGGCTGCGTGGGCCTCTAGGTTTTATTAGGAATTTCTGAAACTGCTATTGCTAGGCCCAAAATAGACAAAATTCCAGCAATCCCCCACCAGATCCCAGAGGCACACAAAATTTGCCTTTGGTTCCAAATACACTGTTTTATATACCGGTACTGCAGTGGAGACTGTTAAGTTGAACTTCCACCTAGAACTCTATGCTACACTAGTAAGCAACTTGAACAGTGTACTGGGCCTTGAACTGCAAGTTTTCTACGAATCTAGCTTCACATAAAGCCTTGACCATACGTGGCTAACGTGGGTCTTCCCCGCGGGTGGAGCTTATGCGTCATACTCCGAGACCTTTCATGATTTTACTAGAGAGAACCCTACTCTCATAGATTGCGATGTTTAACAATCAGACTCATATAGGTGTGTTCTTCAAAAGATGTTTTGCAGGACAACATTTCTACTTAAAAGAGCCACTTAGAACACATTAAGATATACATCAACCTGCCATGCAGATTAGAAGAGTATTGCATCTTCATGGAGTGGTATTGTTAATAGTAAGGATACTCTCCTCTCAGTTGACCAACAGCTTGTCTTCCACATCTAATTCACGGGATCTCCGATCACAAAGAATAGGTTACCACTGTGAACAACTCATATTGTGGGTCTTATACCCATCTCCCTAGATGCATTATCTATCACATTGCGTGATAGACTCTTAGTAAAAGGATCTGCCAGATTTTTAGACGTTTGGATATAATCCAATGCAATAACTCCGGAGTTTCTCATTTTCCTGACAGACTTTAACCTTCTCTAAACGTGTCTTGATGACTTCATGTTATCCTTTGAGCTGCTCACTTTCGTGATCACAGTTTGATTGTCGCAGTTCATAAGGATACCCGGTACAGGTTTCTCAACAACCGGCAAGTCATTCAAGAGCCGACGAAGCCAATCTGCTTCGACCGTAGCCGTATCTAGTGCTGTGAGTTCTGCTTCCATTGTTGACCTTGTTAAAATGGTCTGCTTGTAAGACTTCCAAGAAACAGCGCCACCTCCATGAGTGAATACATATCCGCTCATGGCCTTTATCTCATCAGCATCTGAGATCCAGTTTGAGTCACTATACCCTTCAAGCACCTTTGGGTGCCTAGTGTAGTGAATTCCATAATTTGCAGTGCCTTTCAAATAATGCAAAACTCTCTCTAGAGCTTTCCAATGCACATCTCCTGAGACAAACCGACTCAGTTTGCTAACAGCAAAAGAGATGTCAGGTCTTGTAGCACTGGCTAAGTACATAAGCGAGCCAATAATCTGAGAATACTTCAATTGGTCTCTAGCAATTCTTCAATTCTTTCGAAGCAACACACTAGCATCATATGGTGTTGGAGAGGGCTTGCAGTCACTGTAGCCAAAGCGACTCAAGATCTTTTCCACATAGTGAGATTGAAGCAATGTAATCCCACCATCATCGTCTCTCAACAACTTGATGTTTAGAATGACATCAGCCACTCCTAAATCCTTCATCTCAAAGTAACGAGATAAGAAATCCTTGACCTCCTTAATAACATTCAGATTTGTTCTGAAAATCAGTATGTCATCAACATACAAGCAAAGGATAACTCCCTCGCCCCCACCATGGCGATAGTACACACATTTGTCAGCTTCGTTTACAACAAAGCCTACAGCTGTTAAAGTTCTTTCAAACTTCTCATGCCACTATTTGGGTGCTTGCTTAAGCTCGTACAAAGACTTCAGCAACTTGCATATTTTCCCTTCCTGACCATCTATTACAAACCCATCTGGTTGTTCCATATAAATTTCCTTGTCCAACTCTCCATTTAGGAAAGCAGTCTTAACATCCATTTGATGAACGAGAAGACCATGTGAGGCAGCTACTGAAAGTAGAACTTGAATAGTGGTCAGTCGAGCCACAGGTGAGTAAGTATCAAAGAAGTCTTCACCTTCCTTTTGGGTATAACCCTTAGCCACGAGCCGAGCCTTGTACTTTTCTATAGTACCATCAGGCCTAAGCTTCTTCTTGAATACCCATTTGCATCCTATAGGTTTGCACCCATAAGGACGATCAGTTATCTCCCAAGTTTCATTCACCAAGATGGAATCCATCTCGCTACGAACCGCTTCCTTCCAGTAGTCGGCATCTTCAGATGCATAGGCCTCTGAAATAGAACTGGGAGTGTCATCTATGAGATACACAAGAAAATCATCACCAAAGGACTTTGCAGTCCTCTGTCTCTTGCTCCTAGTAGGAACTTCATTGTTCTCCTCCACAGGACTTTCAAAGTGTTCCATCGAAATAGCAGGTTCGGTAATTGTAACTGGTTCCTGATTCGATGAACTAGGCATCTCCTCATTAGATGAGGTAGCCATATCCTTCATGGGAAAGATATCTGCAAAGAAAGTCGCATCATTTGACTCCATGATCATACCGACATGCATGTCAGGTATCTCAGATTTTACAACCAAGAATCTATAACCAATGCTATGAAAAGCATATCCTAGAAAAACACAATCCACAGTCTTTGGTCCAAGCTTCCGCTTCTTTGGAATTGGAGCATTGACTTTCGCCAAACAACCCCATGTTCGCAGATAAGAGGGTTTTAACATTTTCTTCTCCCATTCCTCGAATGGAGTTATCTCTTTGTTCTTTGTGGGGACTCGGTTTAGGACATGACATGCTGTCAATATCGCCTCCCCCCACCATGCCTTGGAGAGACCCGATGTGTCTAACATGGCGTTAACCAAATCAGTTAGAGTATGGTTCTTTATTTCGGCCACCCCATTTGACTGAGGTGAGTACGGAGGCGTCCTCTCATGGATTATACCATGTTCCGCACAAAAAGCATCAAATTCATTGAAAAAAATACTCTCCACCACAGTCGGACCTAAGCCTCTTGATTTTCCGATCAAGTTGGTTTTCCACTTCAGCTTTATAGATCTTGAAAAAGTTCAAAGCCTCATCCTTAGACTTCAGAAGATACACACGGCAGTATCTAGCAGAGTCATCAATTAACGTCATGAAATATTTCTTTCCACCTTTTGTCAAAACACCATTCATTTCACATAGATCTGAATGTATGAGCTCTAGTGGTGCAAGATTTCTCGTTTCCGCGGTCGTGTGAGACTTACGAGGTTGCTTAGCTTGCACACACACTTGACACTTAGATCCCTTGATAGTGGTGAAACTAGGGATTAAGTTCAACTTCGCTAGTCGCGACATGCAACCAAAGTTAACATGACAAAGACGTGAATGCCACACATTTGATTCACTATTGTTGCAAATATGATTAACAACTTTATTGCAAACGTCTGATAAGGATAAACGAAATAGGCCTCCTGACTCATAACCTTTACCAACAAAGGTTCCATACTTGGATGTTACAAATTTATTCGACTCAAAGACAAGCTTGTAGTCATCTCTACACAGAAGAGATCTGCTAACAAGATTTTTATTGACGGAGGGGACATAATGCACGTTCTTCAGCCGCATGATCTTCCCCGAAGTAAATTTCAGATCGACCGTGCCAACACCACGAACAAAAGCACTTGAACCGTTGCCCATCAGCACGGCTGAAGTCCTTGCGGTCTGATAAGACGAAAACATGGAAATATCACCGCATACATGCACATTAGCACCCGTGTCAATCAACCAATCAGGAGAATGACATACTGAAAGAATAGTGGGAAATATACCATACCCAACATCCTTCATATCAATGTCTCCAATGACAACATTAGCGGTCTTGCCGCCTTTCCCAGGATGACGCTTGTCATAGCGATTAGGGCAACTAGGAGCCCAATGATCAGGATCTCCACACACATGACAGACACCTTTCTTCTTGTCATTCTTCTTCTTGAAGTTCTTGTGCTGGACAGCCTTGTTCTTCCCATCAAACTTTGCTTTACCATCAAACTTGCCCTTGTTCTTGAACTTGTGGGGCTGGAAGTTCTGCTTCTGTACCATATTGGCACTAGATCCTCCCTCAATACCTCGAGCACGTGTGTCCTTTTCTCTCGCCTTTTCTTCCACATCAAGAGTGCCAATGAGATCCGGGATGGAAAACTCCTGCCTCTTATGCTTCAGTAAGGTAGCAAAGTTCCTCCATGAAGGAGAAAGCTTAGTGATAATACCTCTGGCAACAAACTTGTCCGGTAGCATACAACCGAAGTGCTCAAGTTCTCTAGCAAATGACTATATCTCATGAGCTTGCACAACCATGGAGCGCTCTTCAGTCATCCTGTAATCATAGAATTGCTCCATGATGTACAGCTCAGTGTCTGCATCCGAGACCCCAAACTTGGCCTCAAGTGCATCCCACATATCTTTTCCATTATCAATTGATGCATAAGCATCAACTATGTTCTCACCAAGAACACTCAAGAGAGCAGCCTTAAACAGAGTATCCATTTTCTGAAAGGCTTGTGCCTGTTGAGCATCAAGCTCTCCTTAAAGTTTGCCAAGAGTGGTGTCATAGCAACTCATGGTTTGAAACCATAAGACTGCTCTCACGCGCCACCTCTTATAGTGGATACCCTCAAACATAGGAGGACTCATGGAAGCAGCAAAACCACTCGGGGTAAATTGCCTATAATAAGGTTTTTGGATTGTTGGAAATATGAGAAATTTACCGAATGATTTTATTAACAGAAATACTAGATAAAGCATGACCAGTATAGTAGTGATAAAACAAGCCATGCGATTTGACAAAGAGAAGGTAAACATCATCTTCATATATGAACTGTAACTAAACATATCTAGAGCAGACAGTATAGCAAGTTGCATATATGAAATAGAGTCTAACATATTTAGGGAAAATACTAGAACAAGGAACTATAGAAAGACCTCTAATAGAAAGGAGAAGAACACGTACGGAACAGCAGCAGCAGAAGTGCTGGACTTGGGGTCGGTGTGCTCGCCTGCCATGTCGTCGAGGAGGTCGTGGACGTCGGGGAAGAAGTCGTCGTCGGGGAAGTAGTCGTCGGAGACCAGATCATCCGTGATGAAGCAGCCAGTAGTCACACTGAGCGCTCCCCAAAAGCTTTATCACCCTTCTCCCGTACAGGACTCAAAGAGGTGTAGTTTCGGGGGCTTACTGTCCCGACCTGCGGTGCACGCCGCAAGGCAGGATGGGGAAGATCGTAGCAGCAGCGCAGTGCTCAGGAACTTGTGGCGAGAGGAGGAAGAGGTTCTGGTGCGTCTTTCTGGGAGGAGCGACCTCCCTTTTATAGGCGCAAGAGGAGGTGAGAGGGCAGCGGCGGGAGGTGAAATGAAGAGGAGATGAAGCGAACAGCCAGCAGCCGTTCGCATTCGAACTCCACTTTCGCAAAAATCTTTTCAACTTCTGTGTGATCTTTCGTATACCTATAGTGCGTGGCAAAAATTTAGACATCGGCTCGGCTCATTCCCATAACCCGCGGCGCGTCGTGGCGAGGCGTGGCGTAGTGAGGCGGGCGGCGAAGGAGGAGCACGCATGGATGTCCCTCTTGTTCTTATGCTCATACAAGTGGGGAAAGAACCTCCCTTATAAAGATGTCCAACTCCCTCTAAACTAGCAATGTGGGACTAAACTTTAGTTCCACCTCTTGCCTTGCACAAATGGGCTGCGTGGGCCTCTAGGATTTATTAGGAATTTCTGAAACTGCTATTGGGCTAGGCACAAAATAGACAAAATTCCAGCAGTTCTTGGGAGGATTCACTGGTAGGATAAATCCACGCGGATGTCGACATCTGTCCACACTGCAGAGTATTTTATCTCCTCATCAAGGTCTAAATCTTCATCCATATATAAACCTCTCTCCTGAGTAAAATGTATCCCAACATTACATGAGTTCTGAAAAAGAACAAACAAACTCACGTGGGAAAACTCACTTTAGCAAGATGCATATTTGTTGTCAGTTTATTTTCTTTTTCTCTAGCTATTTTGATAACCTGCTTTCAAGCTCCCTCCTGTGAGGAATGCTTTTGAGTTTTGTGGTATACATGTATTCATTAAAAGTACTCTTCACTTGTAGCGACCAGACCTTAAACGGTCCAATCTCTATGCTCAGGTGTCATCCCTGGATCAGTGATGCTGACACCACACTGTACTTGAAGGATTTATAACAGAGTAGCAATCACACACTTATTACATCGAGTGTCTCAAAAGAGAACTTATTATAATAAATATGGCTTAAGGCCATCTAATGACGATAACAGCGGAAGGCTTGGAAGATAAGTGAGTCCATCAACTCCAACGACATCACTGAGTATAGAACCACGACCTAAAACTCCTTAATCATCGTCTGGAAAGTTTGCAACATTAACGTTGCAGCCCAAAACGGGTCAGCACATGGAATATGCTGGCAAAGTAACACATAGAGAGTAATGGAATGAAACAGGCTATTCTATATGCATATTTCGCTGGTGGAAAGCTCTATGGTTACAGTTTTGCGTAAAGCCAATTTTTCCCTACTGCAAAGGAATAATTTTATTTAACTATCATGGTAGTTGTTAAACATTGAGAATGATTGACAGCATTCTCAATCCCAATTAAGCATCATCATTAAACAAAACCCAACAAAATTAATTTCTGAGTAACATGTTGAGATTCACATGATAATCCAGGTACTAGATACTCAAGATGTCCATAACCGGGGACACAGCTAACAATGATTAGTTTATACACTCTGCAGAGGTTTGCGCACTTTTCCCCACAAGACTCGATCTCCTCCGTTGGATTTCTCGCACCACATGTTGTTTGAGAAACGGATGACCGAGACATAGTCTTTCAGAAGCGCTAGCACCTTACGAATGGGTAGACCGTACCAACCTACATCCCCTACATCTGCTAGTCTACCACTGTAAGAGTTCGCACAACTTAGTCAACTATGCTAGAGCCCATAATAGCTGGTGGCTGCACACGGAAGCTTCTAGCATGAATAATCTCATGATCCCTTTGAGCCTGGCTGGCGGTCCATAAAGAAAAACAGGCAATCGCTGGAATACACAGGTGCCTCAATCCACCCAGATGTGTATTTAAGTTGCCACCTTAAGTAAACCATTAATTAACAATCTCACATCTATCATGGATACACTCACCCAATCCACGTCTACTAGCATAGCATGGCATAATAAGCAAATGTAGAAGTAACTCCCAAAGGTTTGATAATAACAGGTAATAGGTACTACCTCAACTACTTCCCAAACCCACAATTTAATTAGATCCTAATCATGCAATGTGTAACGATTGATCTAATACAATAAAACTGGGTAAAGGGAAAAACATGATCAAAGTGTTACTTGCCTTGCTGATGATCCAGGAAACCTAGCGATTCGAAGTAGCAAGCGGCGCACTCCGGGTACTCTATCGCAAACAAACAAGCATACAATAAGTACTCAACTAATGCATAGGTAAAACTCACAAAAGAGATCTAACCAGAAAGTTCAACTTAAGAACTCCAGTTGGCAAAAAGAATCAAAACGAACGAACCAACGAAAGGAAAACGGCAAAAGAAACAGGCTTCGTTTACTATTCTGGATCTAGGGTAATTTTTACAGTGGCAAAAACTTGTTTAAGTTGGTTAAACGGAAAGAGGGTTTCGAGACGAAACTCCAGGCGCTTGAATCGCCTGATTCTGATAAACGAGCGAAAAGTTATACTAAAACGAAAATCGGATCAGAAATCACGATCAGAAAAATCGCGGATTTAATCCGAGAAAAAGAAAAACGACGAACGTTCATCAAAACGAACGAACGGGTGAACGCTCGCTATTTAAATAAACCGGAAAAACCGATCTATTTAAAAAAACCAAAACTAAAAAACGAGCAAAACTGTCGGAAAACCGAACGGTTTTTTGAGAAAAACCGGAGGCGAAAAAAAAACTACATCCGGCGACCGGCGGCGGCGGGTCCGGCGGGCGGCGGCGCGGCGCGGCGGCGGCGGTGGTGGGGGCCGGCTAGGGTTAGGGTTAGGGCGGGGGTGCGGCTGGGCTTCGGCCGGGGCCTCGGGGCGCTATAAAAAGGCCCGGCCAGGAGGAGTCCTGGCCGGTTACAGCCCAAGGTCGGTTCGGACTTTTTTTTTATAATTACGCCTGGGAAAAAAACAAAATAAATACTAACGTGACTCCAAAATTCCCGAAATAAATTTTCTCCGGCTTCTAAAATCAAGCCGCACAGGATGAACATTTATTTGGGGCCTAAATGCGATTTTGAAAAACGCGCATTTTTCCTAAATTCAAATAAAATAGCAAATAAAACCAAAATAAATTCTTGTTTGATTTTTTTATTAAATCCTCAATATTTCTTTATTTTGGGAAAGTCATTTTCTTCCCTCTCTCATATTTTTGTAATAGAAATAATTGAAGATAAAATAAATAAAATCAAATGATCATATTTTCAAAATTTGAGACAACTCAAATATGAAAATAACGAAATCCCCAACTCTCTCCGAGGGTCCTTGAGTTGCGTGAAATTTCTAGGATCAACCAAAATGCAATAAATATGATATGCAATGATGATCTAGTGTATAACATTTCAAATTGAAAATTTGGGATGTTACAAACCTACCCCCCTTAAGATGAATCTCGCCCTCGAGATTCGGGTTGGCTAGAAAATAGGTGAGGGTGGTCCTTCAGCAAATCTTCCTCTCGCTCCCAGGTGGCTTCATCCTCCATGTGGTGGCTCCACTGAACCTTGCAAAACTTGATAACCTTACTATGGGTGACTCGACTGGCATACTCCAGAATCTTAACGGGTTTCTCCTCATAGGTCAAATCGCTTCCAGTGGTACTGTATCTCTCAGCGGTATATCAGCCATCTCTGCGTGGCACTTCTTCAACTGGGAAACGTGGAACACGTCGTGAACTCCCGACAATCCCTCGGGCAATTCCAACTTATAGGCAACTTCTCCCATACGCTCCAAAACTTTGTATGGGCCTACAAAACGTGGCACTAACTTTCCCTTAACTCCAAAGCGCTTAACTCCTCGAAGTGGTGATACTCAAAGATAAACTCGGTCTCCGACTTCGTAAACTGTCTCCTTGCGTTTAGAATTTGCATAACTCTTCTGCCTGGATTGAGCTACCTTGAGCCTATCGTGAATCAATTTCACTTTCTGTTCAGACTCCTTAATCAGATCCGGTCCAAACAACTGACGGTCTCCAACTTCATCCCAAGACAATGGGGTCCTGCACCTCCTTCCGTACAAGGCTTCGAAAGGGGCCATCTTCAAACTGGATTGATAACTGTTGTTGTAAGAGAACTCTGCATACGACAAATTCTCGTCCCAACTAGATCCGTAATCTAGCGCACAAGCTCTTAGCATATCCTCCAAAATCTGATTGACTCTCTCAGTCTGTCCATCTGTCTGCGGGTGGAAAGCTGTGCTAAACTCCAGTCTGGTTCCCAAAGTTTCATGCAACTGATTCCAGAACTTTGAGGTAAATTGGGTTCCTTTATCTGATACTATGCTCCTTGGAACTCCATGCAGACAAATGATTATGGTCATATATATCTTTGCCAACTTTGCACTGGTATAGGTAGTCTTCACGGGAATGAAATGAGCTACCTTTGTCAAACGATCGACTACAACCCATATTGAGTCATAGCCTGAACGTGTTCTGGGCAATCCTGTAATAAAATCCATGCCTAGCTTATCCCACTTCCATTCGGGTATCGGCAATGGTTGTAGCAATCCTGCTGGCTTCTGATGCTCTGCCTTTACTCTCTGACATGCATCACAAACTGCTACATATTCCGCAATATCCTTCTTCATTCTGGTCCACCAGAATATATCCTTCAAATCCAAATACATCTTGGTATTTCCTGGGTGAATCGAATATGGTGAATCATGGGCCTCCTGTAAGATTAACTTCCTGATCTCCGAATCATTTGGTACATAGACACGGTCTTCAAACCATAAGGTATCGTGCTCATCCTCACGAAATCCCTTAGCTTTTCATTTGCTCATTTTCTCCTTAATAGAAGCAATCTCCTTGTCGGTCCTTTGAGCTTCTCTGATCTTATCCATCAAGGTAGACTGAATCTCCAATGCTGCTACATAGCCTTTTGGGACTATTTCCAAACATAGCTCTCGAAGATTTTCGGCTAACTCCCTTGGTAAATCTCCCGTCATTAGGGTGTTGACATGACTCTTACGGCTTAATGCGTCAGCTACTACGTTAGCCTTTCCGGGGTGATGATGCAATTTCATATCATAGTCCTTGATGAGCTCCAACCATCTCCTTTATCTGAGGTTCAACTCCTTCTGTGTGAAAATATACTTCAAACTCTTGTGATCCGTGTACACCTCGCAATGGTTTCCAATCAGAAAATGTCTCCAAGTCTTCAATTCATGCACTACGGCTGCTAACTCCAAATAGTCCTCGACGTGAAGTCCTCGACGTGAAGTGTCACAATACACCTCATAATCCTTGGTCCAATCTCTGTGACCAGACCTCAAACGGTCCAATCTCTATGCTCAGGTGTCATCCCTGGATCAGTAATGCTGACACCACATAGTACTTGAAGGATTTATAACAGAGTAGCAATCACACACTTATTACATCGAGTGTCTCAAAAGAGAACTTATTACAATAAATATGGCTTAAGGCCATCTAATGACGATAACAGTGGAAGGCTTGGAAGATAAGTGAGTCCATCAACTCCAACGACATCACTGAGTATAGAACCACGACCTAAAACTCCTTAATCGTCGTCTGAAAAGTCTGCAACATTAATGTTGCAGCCCAAAACGGGTCAGCACATGGAATATGCTGGCAAAGTAACACATAGAGAGTAATGGAATGAAATAGACTATTCTATATGCATATTTCGCTGGTGGAAAGCTCTATGGTTACAGTTTTGCGTAAAGCCAAATTTTCCCTACTTCAAAGGAATAATTTTATTTAACTATCATGGTAGTTGTTAAACATTGAGAATGGTTGACAGCATTCTCAATCCCAATTAAGCATCATCATTAAACAAAACCCAACAAAATTAATTTCAGAGTAACATGTTGAGATTCACATGATAATCCGGGTACTAGATACTCAAGATGTCCATAACCGGGGACACGGCTAACCATGATTAGTTTATACACTCTGCATAGGTTTGCGCACTTTTCCCCACAAGACTCGATCTCCTCCGTTGGATTTCTCGCACTACATGGTGTTTGAGAAACGGATGACCGAGACATAGTCTTTCAGAAGTGCTAGCACCTTACGAACGGGTAGACCGTACCAACCTACATCCCCTACATCTGCTAGTCTACCACTATAAGAGTTCGCACAACTTAGTCAACTATGCTAGAGCCCTTAATAGCTTGTGGCTGCACACGGAAGTTTCTAGCATGAATAATCTCATGATCCCTTTGAGCCTGGGTGGCGGTCCATAAAGAAAAATAGGCAATCGCTGGAATACCCAGGTGCCTCAATCCACCCAGATGTGTATTTAAGTTGCCACCTTAAGTAAACCATTAATTAACAATCTCACATCTGTCATGGATACACTCACCCAATCCACCTCTACTAGCATAGCATGGCATAATAAGCAAACGTAGAAGTAACTCCCAAAGGTTTGATAATAACAGGTAATAGGTACTACCTCAACTACTTCCCAAACCCACAATTTAGTTAGATCCTAATCATGCAATGTGTGAGGATTGATCTAATGCAATAAAACTGGGTAGAGGGAAAAACATGATCAAAGTGTTACTTGCCTTGCTAATGATCCGGGAAACCTAGCGATTCGAAGTAGCAAGCGGCGCACTCCGGGTACTCAATCACAAACAAACAAGCATACAATAAGTACTCAACTAATGCACAGGTAAAACTCACATAAGAGATCTAATCAGAAAGTTCAACTTAAGAACTCCGGTTGGCAAAAAGAATCAAAACGAACGAACCAACGAAAGACAAACGGCAAAAGAAACAGGCTTCATTTACTATTCTGGATCTAGGGCAATTTTTACAGTGGCAAAAACTTGCTTAAGTTGGTTAAACGGAAAGAGGGTTTCGAGATGTAACTCCAGGCGCTTGAATCGCCTAATTTCGATAAACGAGCGAAAAATTATACTAAAACGAAAATCGGATCAGAAATCGCGATCAGAAAAATCGCGGATTAATCCGAGAAAAAGAAAAACGACGAACGTTCGTTAAAACGAACGAACGGGCGAACGCTCGCTATTTAAATAAACCAGAAAAACTGATCTATTTAAAAAAATCAAAACTAAAAAAACAAGCAAAACAGTCGGAAAACCGAACAGTTTTTCGAGAAAAACCGGAGGCGAAAAAAAACTACCACCGGCAACTCCGTCGAACGGCGGCGGCGGCGGTCCGGCGGGCGGCGGCGGCACGGCGCGGCGGGCGGCGCGGCAGCGGCGGCGGCGGGGGCCGGCTAGGGTTAGGGTTAGGGCGGGGGGCGTGGCTCGGCTTCGGCCGGGGCCTCGAGGCGCTATAAAAAGGCCCGGCCAGGAGGAGTCCTGGCCGGTTACGGCCCAAGGTCGGTTCGGACTTTTTTTTATAATTACGCTCGGGAAAAAAACAAAAGAAATACTAAATGGGCTCCAAAATTCCCAAAATAAATTTTCCCCGGCTTCTAAAATCAAGCCTCACAGGATGAACATTTATTTGGGGCCTAAATGCAATTTTGAAAAATGTGTATTTTTCCTAAATTCAAATAAAATAGCAAATAAAACCAAAATAAATTCTTGTTTGATTTTTTATTAAATCCTCAATATTTCTTTATTTTGGGAAAGTCATTTTATTCCCTCTCTCATATTTTTGTAATAGAAATAATTGAAGATAAAATAAATAAAATCAAATGATCCTATTTTCAAAATTTGAGACAACTCAAATATGAAAATAACGAAATCCCCAACTCTCTCCGAGGGTCCTTGAGTTGCGTGAAATTTCTAGGATCAACCAAAATGCAATAAATATGATATGCAATGATGATCTAGTGTATAACATTCCAAATTGAAAATTTGGGATGTTACATCACTCAAACAGAGCTGCATTTATTTCAAACTGGCCCTAGCTTGTAGCAATATTATTTATTAATTATTAGTCAATGCAATACTAAGCGAATACATGGCACAAGATAGAGTGATGTACATCCAGAATTGTGGGTTCCACATTAATAGAATGAACATGCAGATTATAAATAATATATAGTTCCTATATCCACTTATTGATTGCTCAAGCTCATAGTTCCTCACAACTTGTATTATTTAGAAGGCCAAAGCCAATATATATACATGTACAAGAGGATGCCAAGAGGCTACAAAAGGATGCCAATAGACTAGAATACAAAAGGCCAAAGGCCATTATCAATATAACTCTAACCCCCCCCCCCCTCAAACTCATGGTGGATCCACAACACTGAGTTTCGAGAGGTGAAACCCATGTTGCGCTCTTGTCTGGGACTTCATGAAGAAGTCCACTAGCTGGAACTCGGAAGGCACATACTGAAGAGCAATAACATGATCCTAAACAGCAGCGCGCATAAAAAAGGCATCAACACCAATGTGCTTGGTAAGCTCATGCTTCACGGGGTCCCACGCAATACTGATAGCACCTGTACTATCAGACAAGAGGGTGGTAGGTGTAGTAACTGAAACACCAAAATCCTCCAATAACCATCGTAACCAAGTCACCTCTGTTGTCAAAAGAGCCATAGCTCGCAACTCGGCCCCTGCACTCGAAAGGGACACTGCAGTCTCGTCTTCCAGGCAATGAGGGAACCACCAAGAAAAACACGGTAAGTAGAAAGTGAACGGCCATCCGAAGGATCACTAGCCCACGTAGCATCCGAATAGGCCTGGAGCTGTAACAAGCTAGAACGAGGGAAGAAGAGACGGTGAGAGATCGTGCCACGAAGATATCGTAGAACACGAAGAAGGTGACTATAGTGAACTGAAGTAGGAGCGGAAACAAACTGACTCAGAATATGGACGGGATAGGAGATATCTGGATGAGTGACGGAAAGATAGACAAGACTCCCAACAAGATGACGATAACGCGTCGGATCAGACAAGGGTTCCCCATCAGAAGTACGAAGATGAACATTGAGCTCCATAGGAGTCTCAACAGTGCGCTCATCACTAAGAGCCGCACGAGAGAGAAGATCCTAGATATATTTTTCTTGGGAAATAAAAAAGCCATCAGAGGTAGAAGAAACCTCAATCCCAAGAAAGTAGCGAAGAGGACCAAGATTAGACATAAGAAACTGCCCACTTAGACATGCCTTAACAAAGGCAATGTACTCAGAGTCATCACCGGTGATGATCATGTCATCAACATATAGAAGAATAAGAGTCCTACCACAAGCAGAAAGGTGGACAAACAACGCTGGATCATGAGCACTAGGCGAGAAACCAGCGGCAGTCACCACAGAGGCAAAACGCTCAAACCAGGCACGGGGGGCTTGTTTAAGGCCATAAAGAGAGCGACGAAGACGACAAACCATGCCATCAGGAACAGAATACCCAGGTGGTGGCTGCATATAAACCTGCTCACGCAACTCACCATTTAGAAAGTCATTCTTTACATCAAGCTGAGACACAGACCAATGACGAACAGAGGCCACAACGAGAAGTGTGCGGATAGTGGTCATATGGGCCATAGGAGCAAAAGTCTCATCATAATCACGACCATGCTCCTGTTGAAAGCCACGAGCCACAAGACGAGCTTTGTAACGCTCAAGAGAACCATCAGAGCGAGTCTTAATATTATAGACCCACTTACAAGTGATGGGACGGACACGAGGAGGAAGAGAAACTAGATCCCACGTGCCGGTGCGCTCAAGAGCAGCAATCTCCTCTGCCATCGCAAACTGCCGTTCAGGATGAACAACAACATCTCAATAAGAAGTCGGCTCAAGAACGGTCGAAAGACCATAGAGAGAAGGAGAATATCGGTCGGGGGCAGACAAGGCCGAGAACGAAGACCATAAGTCAGCCAAGAGGAGGAAGACGACGCACCAGAAGTAGAGGGCGCATTAGTAGACTTGTCCACAACACGTGAACGACGAGTATAATGGAATGGAAAGGAGGGAAGAGGTGCAATCACTGGAGGTGGAGATGGGGAATGTATCGGTGATGAAGGTGGAGAAGGGGAAGGTATCGATGATGAAGGTGGAGAGTTATGAGATGAGGGAGGAGAAGAAACCGTAGGAGAAGACGGCATCGGATCTGCAACGGTGGGACGAGGAGTAGGAATACTGGGCACAGAAGGAGGTGTATCCGGAAACGTAAGAAATGAGATGTCCTCCGTGGAAAAGGCCGAGGAAGATGGACGCGGGTAGAAGGGACGAGACTCATCAAAGGTCACATCCCGCGAAATATGCATGCGACGAACGACAGGATCCCAGCATCGGTAGCCCTTATGCTCATCACTGTATCCCAGAAATACACACTCAACAGACAGAGCGGACAGTTTGGTGTGTTCACTAGGGGCAAGCAAAACATAGCAAATGCAACCAAGCAAACGAAGCGACGAATAATCAGGAGAACGACCAGAAAGATGCTCGAGAGGGATACTGCCCTGTAGAGCAGCAGATGGCTGAATGTTGATGAGATAGGTGGAAGTGGTAACAGCCTCAGCCCAGAACTGAGGTGGAAGAGAGGTGGCGATCATCATCGCACGCGCCGTCTCAAGAAGATGACGATGATTGCGCTTAGCCACACCATTCTGAGCATGAGCACCAGGGCAAGAGAACTGAGTAAGAGTACCCTGCTCAGCAAGGAATCCTCGCAATGCATGGGAGATATACTCACCAGCTGAATCTGCGCGAAAAACACGAATAGGAGTGGAAAACTGGGTATGAATCATGGCAGCAAATTTTTTGTATATAGATAAGACCTCACTACGAGAAGACATGAAATAGATCCAAGTGTACCGAGAAAAATCATCTATAAAGATAATATAGTAGCGATGACCCCCTTTCGAAGCGAAGGGAGCCGGACCCCAAACATCATAGTGAACGAGATCAAAAGGGCGCTCGGACACGGACTCACTGTGAGGATAGGGTAGCTGAATCTGCTTACCAAGTCTGCAACCCAGACAATCCAACGAAGCGTTACCGGAGACAGGCCCCAGAACACCACTGTGAACCAAAGACAAGAGACGAGAACCACATAAATGGCCAAGACGATGATGCCACTGCTGAAAAGAGCTGGTAGCTGCAACAACAGGGGCTACGAGACTGGCGATGGTGGCAGCGAAGGGAAGACGAAGCCAGTCAAGTTCCCAAAGACCATCAGAGCGGCGCGGGCCAGCACCAAGCAGAGCACCAGTGCGGCGGTCCTGAAAAGAACATGAATCAAAGTCGAGAATGACCCTACAATTAGAGTCAACAATCTGACCACGAGATATGAGCTGCATGTTAAGTCGAGGAACATGAGCAACAGAGGGAACATGAAATGAAGAAGTGTTAAGAGTGCCTCGACTAGCTACAGCAAGGGGAGTGCCATCAGCTGTAAGAACACGAACAGGAGGCTCGACGGGTCGAATGGAGGTTAAAGTGGAAGAATCATAAGTCATATGAAAAGATGCTCCAGTATCAAGAATCCATGGGGATGTACCTGAATGATTAGAAGGTGGTTTCTCAATGCCAGAACAGTCAGTCACAGAACCTGCAGAACCAGACGGTGAAGAATCCCAAGCAGCAAGCAGGCATTGTAGTTGCGCAATCTCACGCGCAGATAGGGACATGGCGGAAGAGTTCGAGGTAGAAACACCTATCGACAATGAGCAATCGCCACCACCCATGGAAGCTGGGTGTATAGTCGATCAAGAGTAATGAGTTCACATAGAGCCACATCTGGAAGCCACTCAAGGAGTTGATGTAGAGTGGTCACCGCAGCTCGCTGAAGACGTCGTAGGGGACAACGTCACAGACGGACGAGCACTAAGCACCGAGCGACGGCACATGTGTGAGACGGGATCAATATACGGAACACCGTCCAGGCAACGACTGAGATGCTCCCTCGATGGAAACATCATATCACTTTTTTTTTACTTTCTCTCCCTCTTTTTTTTATCACAGAACACGAGTCAGCCAATCCACTAGAATGACGTCGCGTGAGGAGCTATATAGCAGCGATGCCGAAGGCTGCAGGCCCAAAACAATGGCCCAAACTGCCACTTCCAGCAAAGCCGCCACAAACAGATTGCAGAAGTTGCGGACTTCGTGCACGCGCAACACGACGGGCTGGCATACAGATGGCAGCCGAGGTGGACAACGGCGAAGGCCGAAGGACGCGGGCGTCAACAGCGTACAGCACCTCGAGCGCTAGACAGCTCAATCCGGGCGGCTGAAACAGGAGCAACACGCGCTCGATCCGGGCGGCCGAAACGGGAGTAGAGCAGCACCAGCGAGCAACGCGCGCGGGAGGGAGCCGGGGACGGCATGGCGGCACACACAAAGCAATGATCAGGAAGGAGCCGACAGCCAGGTTCGGCAGGGCCAGCGGCGGGACCTTGGAGGAAGACGAGCGGCGGCGCCCTTAGGGATACGGGTGGACGGCGGCTCGATTTGGAGCAGATCGGAAGAAGAAAAATTGCAGCAGCCACTTGGAGGATACGGGCAGACAGAACTCCAAGCCAATGAGATCGAAGGAAGACCAAGCAAAGAGAAAAAAATCTGATCTAATTAGCACGAGTTGCAACGTGCCTGAGGTGGAGACCCTAACTTGACTCTGATACTATCTTACAATAGCAACTTGTATTATTTAGAAGGCTGAAGCCAACATATTTACATGTACAAGAGGATGCCAAAAGACTAGAATACAAAAGGCCAAAGGCCATTATCAATATAACTCTAACAAATTTACACTTATGAAAACGCAAGCATGTGTTCCTGGATAGTCAAGTAAACATCGGTGCTCATTTCAGAATTCCATCACATCTACGTAAGATGGCCTGATGCTGCAATAATCTTAGAGCTAAACTACAACATAGATCAAGTACCTAGTACTTCATCTGTTTAGCTATCACCATATTATCCATAAATTCACATAAAAACAACCCAAAATGCAAGAGACTTTTGAGATACATGGGATGTTTTAAAAAAATTTCATGGATCATCTTGTCGATGTAGTGGCTTTAGGCAAAGAGGTGTGTTGATGGCCCGTAGACCCCATATGTGCAAAAGTGGATCAGAAGCTTGTCATTTTAGCAAACATGTCACCTCCACAACTCGAACAGATGACAGTGAGGCATTTGGCACCAAAGTTGGACAAAAGAATAGCTAGAATGGGCCTCTCTAATTGTTGAAAGCCATGGACAACGCCAAATGGAAATAGCTGGAATATGCTTCGCTGCAATTGTTGGCACCAAAATTAGACGAAAGTTTACTACCTTATGTGTAAACTCTATTTCCTTTTCTTTTTCCTTTTTACTTACTATGGTATGCTTTTTTTGAAGTGAATAATATGAGGAAAGCAATATGCAGATAAATAATACTCCATCTATGCCATATTAATCGATGCTCAAACGGATGTATCTAGCTAGATACATCCGTTTGAGCATCAATTACTATGGGACAGATGGAGTAGCTGACACATACACCATAAGTGTATTATCATTTACCACTCATTGTGGAGTGTAACTTGTAGCAAAAAAAGAAAAAGAAAAGGCATTCAGATCTAAGAGTTGTCGAAAAAGGTTAGGACCCAGTGACCAAAGAAGAAACACAAGTAAGGCTACTAACATGGCTTTCCATAGAGCAAGAAGAACATTATTTCCGTCTGTGGCCAAAGAGGAAAGAATTAAGGGTAAGGGGGAGCTCTATTATGATATCTGGCAGGTACTGATAACTACATTTAGTTTTACAAAAAATTAGGCAGCCTAAAAATTATGTAGATTGGAAAAGATAAATCTAAGAGCAAGAGGGTTGACCATGTTTAGTAATTTTTTTGTAATGTGAAAAATAAAATTATTTCTGCTTATCAATTAGATGTCCACATCACAACTTTCTATCTATTTGTAAAATTTAATTTTATTCTCTTCCTTCAGGGCAGTTTCTTGGTAATTAGCATACAACATTAGAGACAAATGGTGAATTAATTCTTATCCACTACATGCTTGCCGCTAGCACAAATAACACTAATACTAGAAAACAAAATAAACTATATAATAGAAGATGCTGAACAAAAAAGGATCGTGCAAATGATTGGGAAAAGGCTGCACAAAATCATGATTGTTTTGTTAAATCATGAACACACATACATTGATAGTAAGATGAGATATGACTTGTCAAAGTACACAAAGAGTAATTGAGCCTGGTCAGCAGCCATTGCAAAATGTGAGCTTTTGGATTCCCCAAACCAACACATCAGAACAAATATCAAGTCTTTGGACTTTCATCATTTGAATCAAAATAGGAGAGGAAAAAACCCAGCCCGAGTCTAAATCCAGTTGTAGATAGAAGATGGAGGGAGGGGGTTTACAAGTAGAGTGAGCATCATCCTATGCAAGAACCAACTCACAAAAACCAGTTTCTAGTCGTTTGATTGATAATACCTACATCTAATTTGGAGTCCTATTGGGTGGCTCACTAAGGGCGTGTTTGGTTGCCTGCATATGGCCCAGTCTGGATCGCGCGGGAAGAAAGTGGCCCATTTGGTTGCCAGTGTTTACTATGCGGCTCGCATGGCACGAACCTTAAAGCACGTCTACGCCAGGCCCAGGGGAAATGCCCGAATCAATAGTAGCTCGCACGCTTGGCTCAGGCGACGATGGGGAGGGCAACGTGCTTCTCTCCTCGTGCGACCAGGGAGATGGAGCGAGCTCGCCCGCGTCACAAAAAATTCGGTGGGAGGATTTCGGCTCACCTCCTGCCGAGTCCGCCCCTATTTAGCCCCCTCCCTCACCGCCCCAACTCCCGCCACCATTCTCCCTCCCTTCAAGCTTTCTCGTCAACGCGCATCGGCACCGACGAGAAGGTAAGCGGCGCATCTTCATCGTCCGGCGGTCCACGGTGTCGGCGGTCCTTCACCGGCCGGCGGTGATCTTCTACGACCATTCCCCCCTCATCCTCGAGCTGCAGCCACGACCTCTGTGAGTTCAATCCCCCTTTCTCTATGTTCCTTCTAGCTAGATCTGAGCTGCAGCTAGGGTTTGATGTAGATGCATGGTTGATTAGTGCTCTGATATGTGAGCTCATATGGTTGATTGCTATGCTGCGGTTGCAATTTGTGGTAGGGTTAGATGTTCAATCATGTGGTAGGCTAGATTAGTAGTAGAGTTTGAAGTTGAACCTTATGCTTGTGTTGATTCGTGCTTAGATATGTGATTTGTAGCTATTGCTGGTCGATTTGTAGCATGTTGTTTGTTGTAGATGTATGTTCCTGCTCATAGATTGTCCGGTATGCTTAGTATGATAGCGATGAACCATGTGCTTAGTATGTTAGTGATGAAGCATGTGCTTGGTATGATAGTAATGAAGCATGTACATGTATGCTCCTGCTTTCATGGATTGTTCGCTATGTTGTGTGCTATGCTTACTATCAATGCGTGCTATGATTGTAGGACATGACCACGCAGACGCAAGATCTTAGTCAGGCCCTTGTCCTGTCCGACAGCCAGTTTGTTCCATCGTTTGTCGAGGACTCGCAGCCTATGTCTGAGATGGCACCTGATTCAGAGGTGTTCGCGTCTGATTCTGTCTATGTGTCAGTAGTGCGTGTTGAGCAAACTCCTCCTATTGTTGCTGTTGACGCTGCACTCAAGGTAGCAACAACAAAGACAAATAAGGATGGTAGGTCGAACAACAAGAAGTGGCAGCCATTCATGTCCATGTTCGTGCTGAATAAGATGTGTGAGCTCATCTCTAGTGGACTTAGGACTGACAAGGGCTTCAAGGAGGTGCACTTGAACACCGTTGCGAAGCAGGTGTTCAAGTTCTGTGGGCAGGAGGTGTTCGCCACCCAGGTGTACAACCACCTGAGGAAGTGGAGAGGTCGATGGATCCAAGTGTCCAAGCTGAGAGACCTTAGCGGCGCCTCATGGGATGACAACACTTGCTCCATAGTTCTAGAGGCAGAGCACTACGCCGGGCATGTCGCGGTTAGCTCATGACCCTCTTCCTTTTCATACTGTCCACCATTGCCTACTCCTAATCGCAACTAATAACACTTGTGTTTCATTCTTAGGACCACCCAAGGGACGTTGAGTTCCTCAACACACCCATACAGAACTACACTCATATGTAGCACATCTTCTCCTTCGGGCTGGCAACTGGGAAGCATGCCATGGGCTCGGGGGAGCCTCTTGGTTCTTCCATGCCAGACTTCCCTGGGACCCCAGACATCGAGGTCCTTGATGGACCTAACAAGCCCTTCGAGAAGCCTTTCAACAAGGCCTTTGACCCTGTCCATGGTAGGAAGTGGGAGAGAGGAGGCCTGATGGAGGAGGAGATCAATGTCTTTTGCAGCATGACTAAGGTGGTGAAGGAGGTGGCAACAACCATCAGGGAGTGCAAGCCCCTCGACGTCTACCCTGACCTGTATGGTGTTGTCATGACCCAGGGTGGTGTGATAGCCTGGCTTATTAGGGATGATAGACTACTCATATCAATAAGGAATTTCTTCTTTTCTGGGAGCCCATTCGGAAAGAACTCCAAAGTTAAGCGTGCTCAACTTGGAGTAGTTTTAGGATGGGTGACCGACCAGGAAGTTGCTCCCGGGTGCGCACGAGTGAGGACAAAGTGCGCAGAAAAG
Source organism: Triticum urartu (assembly GCF_003073215.2). Lineage (NCBI taxonomy): Eukaryota > Viridiplantae > Streptophyta > Magnoliopsida > Poales > Poaceae > Triticum > Triticum urartu. The sequence goes on from NC_053024.1 coordinate 263,790,986, forward strand.
AGTAGTATTGATCTGTGGGGCCAGTCTAGATCCCCCCATGAGTAATGACCACCGGCGGGTGTGTCCGGGGTGTTACAAGTTGGTATCAGAGCCGACCCTCATGGTTACACGGATTTTTGCAGACAGGTGCGCGGTCATGTTGTTCATGACGTTTGTGACCCGTCATGCACACGACATGGCACATGTAGTGGACTGGATGCACAGACGTATGTGCCAAGAGGGAATGTTTCTGTGGCTCGACGAGGACGTCGGTTCCTCTGAGTGGGGGTTGATACGTATCCAACGTATCTATAATTTTTGATTGTTCCATGGTATTATATTATCTGTTTTGGATGTTTAATAGGCTTTAATATGCACTTTTATATTATTTTTGGAACTAACCTATTAACCGGAGGCCCAGTGCCAGTTGCTGTTTTTTGCCTATTTTAGTGTTTCACAGAAAAGGGATATCAAACGGAATCCAAACGGAATGAAACCTTTGCGAGGATCTTTTTGGAACAAACGCAATCCAGGAGACTTGGAGTGGAGGTCAAGGAAGCAACGAGGCGGCCACGAGGTAGGGTGGTGCGCCCCCCACCCTCGTGGGCCCCTCGTAGCTCCACCGACCTACTTCCTTCACCTATATATACTCTTATACCATGAAAACATCCAAGGGAGCCACCACACCACTTTTCCACCGCCGCAACCTTCTGTACCCATGAGATCCCATTTGGGGACCTTTTCCGGCAATCTGCCGGAGGGGGATTCGATCATGGAGGGCTTGTACATCAACACCATAGCCTCTCTGATGATGTGAGTAGTTTAGCACAGACCTTCGGGTCCATAGTTATTAGCTAGATGGCTACTTCTCTCTCTTTGGATCTCAATACATGGTTCTCCTTGATGTTCTTGGAGATATATTCGATGTAATTCTTTTTGCGGTGTGTTTGCCGAGATCCAATGAATTGTGGGTTTTTGATTAAGATTATCTATGAACAATATTTGATTCTTCTCTGAATTCTTATATGCATGATTTGATAGCTTTGAAAGTCTCTTAGAATTATCAGTTGGCTTTGGCCTACTAGATTGATCTTTCTTGCAATGGGAGAAGTGCATAGCTTTGGGTTCAATCTTGCGGTGTCATTTCCCAGTGACAGTAGGGGCAGCAAGGCACGTATTGTATTGTTGCTATCGAGGACAAAAATATGGGGTTTATATCATATTGCTTGAGTTTGTCCCTCTACATCATGTCATCTTGCGTAATGCGTTACTCTGTTCTTATGAACTTAATACTCTAGATGCATGCTAGATACCGATCGATGTGTGGAGTACTAGTAGTAGATTTAGAATCGTTTCGGTCTACTTGACATGGACGTGATACCTATGTTCATGATCATGCCTAGATATCATCATAACTATGCGCTTTTCTATCAATTGCTCGGCAGTGATTTGTTCACCCACCATAATATATGCTATCTTGAGAGAAGCCACTAGTGAAACCTATGGCCCCCGGGTCTACTTTACATCATATTATTTTCCCGTCAACTAGTCATTTCTGTCGCCGTTTATTTTTCAATCTATACAACAAAAATACTGAAAATATTTAACTTATTATCTCTATCAGATATCACTTTCGTAAGTGACCGTGAAGGGATTGACAACCCCTTTATCACGTTGGTTGCGAGGTTCTTATTTATTTGTGTCAGTACTAGGCGACTTGCATGTAGTCTCCTACTGGATTGATACCTTGGTTCTCAAAAACTGAGGGAAATACTTACGCTAGTTTGCTGCATCGCCCTTTCCTCTTCAAGAGAAAACCAACGCATGCTCAAGAGGTAGCAAGAAGGATTTCTGGCGCCGTTGCCAGGGAGATCTATGCCCAAGTCAAGACATACCAAGTACCCATCACAAACTCTTATCCCTCGCATTACATTATTTGCCATTTGCCTCTCGTTTTCCTCTCCCCCACTTCACCCTTGCCGTTTTATTCGCCTCTTTTCCATTCGCCCTTTTTTCGTTCGCCTTCTTTCGCTTGCCTCTTGTGTGATTGTGTGTTGGATTGATTGTTTATCATGATGGCTCAAGACAATACTAAATTATGTGACTTTACCAATAGCAACAACAATGATTTTATTAGCACTCCGATTGCTCCTCTTACCGATGCTGAATCTTGTGAAATTAATACTGCTTTGCTGAATCTTGTCATGAAAGATCAATTTGTTGGCCTTCCTAGTGAAGATGTCTCTACCCATCTAAACAGCTTTGTTGATTTATCTGATATGCAAAAGAAGAAAGATATGGATAATGATATTGTTAAATTGAAGCTATTTCTGTTTTCGCTTAAAGATCATGCTAAAACTTGGTTCTCTTCTTTGCCTAAAAATAGTATTGATTCATGGAATAAGTGCAAAGATGCTTTTATCTCTATGTATTTTCCTCCTGCTAAGATCATCTCTCTTAGAAATGATATTATGAATTTTAAGCAACTTGATCATGAGCATGTTGCACAAGCTTGGGAGAGGATGAAATTAATGATACGTAAGTGCCCTACACATGGTTTGAATTTATGGATGGTTATACAGAATTTTTATGCTGGATTGAATTTTGCTTCTAGAAATCTTTTAGATTCGGCCGAGGGAGGCACTTTTATGGAAATCACTTTAGGAGAAGCTACTAGACTCCTAGATAATATTATGGTTAATTATTCTCAATGGCACACTGAAAGATCTACTACTAGAAAGTTCATGCGATAGAAGAGATTAATGTTTTGAGTGGAAAGATGGATGAACTTATTAAGTTGTTTGCTAATAAGAGTGTTTCTTCTGATCCTAATGATATGCCTTTGTCCACTTTGATTGAGAATAATAATGAATCTATGGATGTGAATTTTGTTGGTAGGAACAATTTTGGTAATAACGCGTATAGAGGAAATTTTAATTCTAGGCCGTTCCCTAGTAATTCCTCTAATAATTATGGTAATTCCTATAACAACTCTTATAGAAATTTTAATAAGATGCCCTCTGATTTTGAGACTAGTGTTAAAGAATTTATGAATTTGCAAAAGAATTTCAATGCTTTGATTGAAGAAAAATTGCTTAAGATTGATGAGTTGGCTAGGAACATGGATATAATTTCTCTTGATGTTGATTCTTTGAAACTTAGATCTATTCCACCTAAGCATGACATCAGCGAGTCTCTCCAAGCCATGAGAATTTCCATTGATGAGTGCAAAGAAAGAACCACTAGGATGCGTGCTAAGAAAGATTGCTTTGTGAAAGCGTGTTCTTCTAGTTTTCATGATAATAATGATGAAGATCTAAAAGTGATTGGTGTGTCTCCTATTAAATCTTTGTTTGCTAATATGAATCTTGATAAAGATGGGACTGGAGATGAGTCAACTTTAGTTAAAAGGCGTCCCAATGATTTGGAGTTTTTAGATCTTGATACAAAAATTAATAAAAGTGGGATTGAAGAGGTCAAAACTTACATAGCAATTAACCCACTATTTTGGATTTCAAGGAATTTAATTATGATAATTTCTCTTTGATAGATTGTATTTCCTTGTTGCAATTCGTGCTAAATTCTCCTCATGCTTATGATCAAAATAACGCTTTTACCAAACACATCGTTGATGCTTTGATGCAATCCCATAAAGAAAAGCTTGAATTTGAAGTTTCTATCCCTAGAAAACATTATGATGAGTGGGAACCTACTATTAAAATTAAGATTAAAAATCATGAATGGTATGCTTTATGTGATTTGGGTGCTAGTGTTTCCACGATTCCAAAAACTTTGTGTGATGTGTTAGGTTTCCGTGAATTTGATGATTGTTCTTTAAATTTGCATCTTACGGATTCCACCATTAAGAAACCTATGGGAAGGATTAATGATGTTCTTATTGTTGCAAATAGGAATTATGTGCCCGTAGATTTCATTGTTCTTGATATAGATTGCAATCCTACATGTCCTATTATTCTTGGTAGACCTTTCCTTAGAACGATTGGTGCAATTATTGACCAGAAAGAAGGAAATATTAGATTCCAATTTCCGTTAAGGAAAGGCATGGAACACTTTCCTAGAAAGAAAATTAAATTACCTTATGAATCTATTATAAGAGCCACATATGGATTGCATACCAAAAATGACAATACCTAGATCTATCCTTGTTTTTATGCCTAGCTAGGGGCGTTAAACGATAGCGCTTGTGGGAGGCAACCCAATTTTATTTTTGTTCCTTGCTTTTTATTCCTGTTTAGTAATAAATAAATCATCTATACTCTGTTATGATTGTGTTTTTTATGTTTTAATTAGTGTTTGTGCCAAGTAAAGCCTTTAGGATCTTCTTGGGTGATTGTAATTTGATCTTGCTGTAAAAACAGAAAGTATGCGCTCACGAGAATAATTTTCATTATTTACTAGAGAGTGATAAAATACTGATTACAACTGTAGTAGATCAATATAAAAATTATTTAGGATGTCCTAATTTCTCAGGATTTTTGGAGTTACAAAAGTATTCGGAACCTACAGATTGCTATAGACTGTTATGTTTTTGACAGATTCTGTTTTTCGTGTGTTGTTTGCTTATTTTGATGAATCTATGGCTAGTATCGGGGGGTATGAACCATAGAGAAGTTGGAATACAGTAGGTTTAACACCAATATAAATGAAAAATGAGTTGATTACAGTACCTTAAAGTGGTGGTTCGTTTTCTTATACTAACGGAACTCATGAGATTTTCTGTTGAGTTTTGTGTTGTGAAGTTTTCAAGGTTTTGGGTAAAGATTTGATGGATTTTGGAATAAGGAGTGGCAAGAGCCTAAGCTTGGGGATTCCCAAGGCACCCAAAGGTAAAATCCAAGGCAACCAAAAGCCTAAGCTTGGGGATGCCCCGGAAGGCATCCCCTCTTTCGTCTTCGTCTATCGGTAACTTTACTTGAGGCTATATTTTTATTCACCACATGATATGTGTTTTTCTTGGAGCGTCTTGTATGATTTGAGTCTTTGCGTTTTAGTTTACCACAATCATCCTTGATATACACACCCTTTGGGAGAGACACACATGAACCGGAATTTATTAGAATACTCTATGTGCTTCACTTATATCTTTTGAGCGAGATAATTTTTGCTCTAGTGCTTCACTTATATCTTTTTAGAGCACGGTGGTGGTTTTATTTTATAGAAATTATTGATCTCTCATTCTTCACTTATATTATTTTGAGAGTCCTTTAGAACAGCATGGTAATTTTCTTTGTTTATGAAATTAGTCCTAATATGATAGGCATCCAAGATGGGTATAATAAAAACTTTCATATAAAGTGCATTGAATACTATGAGAAGTTTGATACTTGATGATTGTTTTGATATATGAAGATGGTAATATTAGAGTCATGCTAGTTGAGTAGTTGTGAATTTGAGATATACTTGTGTTAAAGTTTGTGATTCCCGTGGCATGCACGTATGGTGAACCGTTATGTGATGAAGTCGGAGCATGATTTATTTATTGATTGTCTTCCTTATGAGTGGCGGTCGGGGACGAGCGATGGTCTTTTCCTACCAATCTATCCCCCTAGGACCATGCACGTAGTACTTTGTTTCGGTAACTAATAGATTTTTGCAATAAGTATGTGAGTCCATGGATTATACGCACTCTCATCCTTCCACCATTGCTAGCCTCTCTAGTACCGCACAACTTTTACTGGTACCATAAACCCACCATATACCTTCCTCAAAACAGCAACCATACCTACCTATTATGGCATTTCCATAGCCATTCCGAGATATATTGTCATGCAATTTTCCACCGTTCTGTTTATTATGACACGCTCCATCATTGTCATATTGCTTTGCATGATCATGTAGTTGACATCGTATTTGTGGCAAAGCCACCTTCATAATTCTCTCATACATGTCACTCTTGACTCATTGCATATCCTAGTACACCGCCGGAGGCATTCACATAGAGTCATATTTTGTTCTAAGTATCGAGTTGTAATTCTTGAGTTGTAAGTAAATAAAAGTGTGATGATCATCATTATTAGAGCATTGTCCCGGTGAGGAAAGGATGGTGGAGACTATGATTCCCCCACAAGTTGGTATGAGATTCCAGATGAAAAAAAGAGGCCATAAAAAAGAGAAAAAAGGCCCAAATAAAAAATGAGAGAAAAAGAGATAAGGGGCAATGCTACTATCATTTTTCCACACTTGTGCTTCAAAGTAGCACCATGATCTTCATGATAGAGAGTCTCCTATTTTTCACTTTCATATACTAGTGGGAATTTTTCATTATAGAACTTGGCTTGTATATTCCAATGACGGGCTTCCTTAAAATGCCCTATGTCTTCGTGAGCAAGCGAGTTGGATGCACACCCACTTAGTTTCTTTTGTTGAGCTTTCATACACTTATAGCTCTAGTGCATTCGTTGCATGGCAATCCCTACTCACTCACATTGATATCTATTGATGGGCATCACCATAGCCCGTTGATACGCCTAGTTGATGTGAGACTATCTTCTCCTTTTTGTCTTCTCCACAACCACCATTCTATTCCACCTATAGTGCTATATCCATGGCTCACGCTCATGTATTGCTTGAAAATTGAAAAAGTTTGAGAACATCAAAAGTATGAAACAATTGCTTCGCTTGTCATCGGGGTTGTGCATGATTTAAATATTTTGTGTGATGAAGATAGAGTATAGGCAGACTATATGATTTTGTAGGGATAACTTTCTTTGGCCATGTTATTTTGAGATGATATGATTGCTTGGTTAGTATGCTTGAAGTATTATTGTTTTTATGTCAATATTAAACTTTTGTCTTGAATCTTTCAGATCTGAACATTCAGGCCACAATAAAGAAAATTACATCGAAAATTATGTTAGGTAGCATTCCACATCAAAAATTCTTTTTTTATCATTTACCTACTCAAGGACGAGCAGGAATTAAGCTTGGGGATGCTGATACGTCTCCAATGTATCTATCATTTTTTATTGTTCCATGTTATTATATTATCTGTTTGGATGTCTAATGGGCTTTAATATGCACTTTTATATTATTTTTGGAACTAACCTATTAACCGGAGTCCTAGTGCCAGTTGTTGTTTTTTGCCTATTTCAGTGTTTCACAGAAAAGGAATATCAAACAGAATCCAAACAGAATGAAACCTTCGTGAGGATCAGTTTTGGAACAAACGCAATCTAGGAGACTTGGAGTGGAGGTCAAGTAATCAACGAGGCGTCCACGAGGTAGGGCGGCGCGCCCAGGGGGGCCAGGCGTGCCCCCCACCCTCGTGGGCCCCTCGTAGCTCCACCGACCTACTTCCTTCGCCTATATATACTCTTATACACTGAAAACATCCAGGGGAGCCATGAAACCACTTTTTCACTGCCGCAACCTTCTGTACCCGTGAGATCCCATCTGGGGACCTTTTTCGGCGATCTGCCGGAGGGGGATTCGATCACGAAGGGCTTCTACATCAACACCATAGCCTCTCCGATGATGTGTGAGTAGTTTACCACAGACCTTCGGGTCCATAGTTATTAGTTAGATGGCTACTTCTCTCTCTTTGGATCTCAATACAAAGTTCTCCTCGATGTTCTTGGAGATCTATTCGATGTAATTCTTTTTCCAGTGTGTTTTCCGAGATCTGATGAATTGTGGGTTTATGATTAATATTATCTATGAACAATATTTGATTCTTCTCTGGATTCTTATATGCATGATTTGATATCTTTGCAAGTCTCTTCGAATTATCAGTTTGGTTTGGCCTACTAGATTGATCTTTCTTGCAATGGGAGAAGTGCCTAGCTTTGGGTTCAATCTTGCGGTGTCCTTTCCCAGTGACAGCAGGGGCAGCAAGGCACATATTGTTTTGTTTCCATCGAGGATAAAAAGATGGGGTTTATATCATATTGCTTGAGTTTATCCCTCTACATCATGTCATCTTGCCTAATGCGTTACTCTGTTCTTATGAACTTAATACTCTAGATGCATGCTGGATATCGGTTGATGTGTGGAGTAATAGTAGTAGATGCAGAATCGTTTCGATCTACTTGACACGGACGTGATGCCTATGTTCATGATCATGCCTAGATATCATCATAACTATGCGCTTTTCTATCAATTGCTCGGCAGTAATTTGTTCACCCACCGTAATATATGCTATCTTGAGAGAAGCCACTAGTGAAACCTATGGCCCCAGGGTCTACTTTACATGATATAAGTTTCCGATCTACAATTCTAGTTTACTATTTATTTTGCAATCTTTACTTTTCAATCTATACAACAAAAATACCAAAAATATTTATCTTATTATCTTTATCAGATCTCACTTTCGTATGTGATCGTGAAGGGATTGACAACCCCTTTATCGCGTTGGTTGCGAGGTTCTTGTTTGTTTGTGCAGGTACTAGGCGACTTGCATGTAGTCTCCTACTGGATTGATACCTTGGTTCTCAAAAACTGAGGGAAATACTTACGCTACTTTGCTGCATCACAATTTCCTCTTCAAGGGAAAACCAACGCATGCTCAAGAGGTAGCAGGGGTGTATGTGATAGCCTGGCTTATTAGGGATGATAGACTACTCATATCAATAAGGAATTCCTTCTTTTCCAGGAGCCCATTCGGAAAGAACTCCAAAGTTAAGCGTGCTCATCTTGGAGTAGTTTCAGGATGGGTGACCGACTGGGAAGTTGCTCCCTGGTGCGCACGAGTGAGGACAAAGTGCGCAGAAAAGACTAGTATTGATCTATGGGGCCAGTCTAGATCCCACCAGGAGTAACGACGACCGGTGGGTCTGTCCGGGGTGTTACAGGTGGCTTCAGCGACGAGCCTCTCATGGCAGCTCTCTGCCACCTGCTTGACAACAAGGCCCAGGGTGTTGGGTTCGTTGCCATGGCAGACGCTCACAGGATGCCCTGGCTCAGGAGCTGGCTGGGCAAGCACTACTACTAGAGTAGTGCTGCATGTGAGCATGCATGATCCCCAACGGCGATGGCGGCGGCGACGACGACGACGATGACGACATACATTTTGTGTAGCTAGGGCTGGAAAACTATTTGATGGTCTGTATATCTTGGTGAGATGGTACATACTAACCCCTCCCGATGATGGTGAACTTGCGATGCTAGGACGACACCCTCTTTTATATGTGGTGGTAGGATAACACCATGGTAGTGCTAGGTTGACCTTTCTATGCCATAGGATCATGCATGCTTTACCTCTTCTCTTGTGCTTCATTGTTGTTTGTGTGCTACTTTGCTTCCTACTTGTGTGCTCCATTGATTTGTTGCTTCAACTCTTGCTCTTGTGCATTGCTAGGGCAAGTGGTATGTCGTGTTCATCGGTAAGTCTCCAGGGGTTTACAGTTCATGGGAAGAAGCCAGTGCACAAGTGGCATCATATAGCAACAACAGCCATAGAGAGTTCAAGACTAGGCAAGCAGCAGAACAAGCTTACTCCGACTAGGTGCGAAAGCACAGAGGCAGCAGTGTTGACAGTGGCAAGGTTGGAGGTGTCAAAGTTGAAGATGCTAAGGTGGATCGTCAATTTGGGCTGAAGCTGGAGAACTTCATCATCCGCCCAATTCATCGCCATTGTTGTGTTGTGACATTGGTGTGCTAGGTGTGATCATTGTGGGTAAGCTCACCAACTAGGGTACAAGGTAAGCACACCATGTATGTTGTATGCACCAAACATCTTGTTCATGTGCTGCTTGGGCCAATGCAGGCAACCAAACAAAGTGCACTTGCGTATTACCTTATGTAGGGACCCTAGATGCAGGCAACCAAACAACTTGCAGATGCCGCATGTGAGGCTGTTTTTCCAAAGCCAGGCTGGGTTGAGATGTGTATGCAACGCAGCTACTATTCACAACTGCAACCAAACACGCCCTAACCAGCACCCAACGTCCTCCCAAACGTGAAATTGAATAGGAAGAAAACTAAGGGAGACGAAGCAAACAAGAACAGAGAAAACCACACCACAATAGAGAAGTGGCAGCGCCGCCGTCGTGCTCATCAACAGCACGCCGACACGACGGGATGTGAGGAGCTCTCTCCACACGCTTCCTCCCTGCAGCGCGGCGGCGAGGTGTCGGCCAAACAAAGATGGCAACCACACATGCCGCAACGAGATCGTGGAGCATCGGATTTGTGCCTGGGAAGATGTGGACACATTGAAACTCTTTCTCCATGCCTCTCAGAGCTCACAGATCTGACGACAGACCCTATCACCATGCCGCGCGGCTGCCTCGCTTCCCCAAACCGCCTTTCATCTCTCTCTCGTCTCTCCACGCATGCGGGGCCGAGATATCGACACGGAGGCCATTGCTCCACCAATTAGCATGTGGGGTCCATCACAAATCGACCGACCTCAAACTACCCACAGTGGGAGTAACATAGGTGGTAAGAGCATCTCCAGCCGCGCCCCCAACACGCCCCCATGTGATTTTTTCGCGCCGGCGCCCAAAAATCGGCCCAGTCGCGCCCCCAGGAGCCCCTTTTTCGCCGATTTGGGACGAAATTGGCGCCGGTAGACTAAGGACGAACCCGGCGCGCTGGGGGCGCCCGGGGGCGCCGGGCGAGCGATTTTGGCGCGAACTAACTGCGGGCCTGCCGAGTCAGTGACACTCGCCTCGTCGTCCTCACAACGTCTTAGTTTCCCGCGGGGAATCAATGCCAAGGCTGCCGCCGGTCAGCCTTCCATTGATTCCTCACGGGCAGCGCGGTGACGCCCTCTCTCCCGCCACACGTACACACGGTGCCGGGCAGCTATAAAACCAACACCCCCCCTCACCTCTGGCCACACCCCGCCGTGCTCTGCCTCTCTCTCCCCGTGCGTAGCCGACGCCGACGATCCTCCCCTCTCTCCCAAGCCCAGCCGTGACGATGGGCGAGCGATTCCCCGGTGATGCGGCGGCGGCCAACGGCTTTGGCCGCCGCTCGCTGCACGGGTGGGAGGCGTATTTTCTCTTCGAGGCCAACATCCCGGCGCCTCCCAACATGCGCGCAGGGCCGGGCGGGGTGGAGGCTCAGCGCCGGTGGCGTCCCCATTCCCCCGCTGCCCGACGTCAACGTGCGAGCCGACTACTTCGCCGACGAGCTCGACCGCGTGTGGGTATCGCTGACGGAGGAGCAACGCGCCCTCCCGCAGTACGCCGCCGACAACCATGAGGCGTGGGCAGCGTACTTCCAGCACCGGCAGGCGCAGCGGCTGGCCTCCACCAATGGGGCGCCAGTGGTGGGGGGCACCAAGAACAGCGAGCGGCGCCGCCTGTGGTGGGGCGCCATGGCCGCATACTCCATGAGGTTCTCCGGCACCTTGAGGGCGGCAAGACCCGCCGTTGACATACCCTACCGCGGCCGCCGCCCCGGTCCCACGCTGGAGCGCGGGGTAATGGATGCCTAGGAGGTTCGGCTCCTCCTCGTATTCCTCCTCCCGCTCCTCCTCCCACTCTTTCGGCTCGCCGGCGGTGTTCGGCATCAAGGCCGAGCACGCAGTAGAGACACCGCTCGGCTGGCGCACCCGCAGCGCCGGCATTGTCATCAACGAGGGTGGCAGGCGCACCTCCTCCTCAGCTCCTCCCCGCAACGTCAAGTCGACGACGGAGCCGGGGCTCGCCGCCGTGAAGACGGAGTCAGGGCTCGCCAGCGGCGTGAAGGAGGAGCTCGACGATGTGGTGGCCTTGAAGTGGGCGCGCGAAGACTGGGCGCGGACGGAGCTGGAGCGCTAGTCCCGCGCCTTCACCGCTCGACGACGTGGCCGCGACAAGGGACGCGTCGTCGTCCTCAACGACGACAGCGACGACGAAGCGCCGCCGCCACCGGTTCGCCAGGGCGACGCCGGGCAGGGGTCGAGCAGGGGCGGCCGCGTCAAGGAGGAGAAGGACGAGAAGGACGACGGCGAGGATGGCGGCGACGTCAGCGACTTTGCCGCGCTCAGCGCGTTCTTCGGCCCGTAGTTGTAGTTGCGGTCCTTTTTTAAGTACTTCACTTTGCCATGTAAAATACAATATAGGTCGTCTAAGTAATGTCATGTTCGCTGAATTTTAACCGAATCTTTGTCCCGTTTGCCGAACTTTAGCCGAATTCCTTTTAACAAAAAAACCCTCACCTTCTGGGGGCGACCCTGGGGCCGGCGGCTGGGAACCCGAAAGCCCCACGCCGATTTTAGCGCCGGTTCGCCTCCAGGCGATGCTTTTACGCACAACGGCTGGAGATGCTCTAACATCACACATCTTTAGGCAAAACAGATGATGCGGCGAGTAATTAATGAGGAAAAATGGCATGTGGTAACATAGCTAGTTACTATAACATCACACATACCAAGACAAGATAAGTCTATAACCTAATAAATGAAGTTTTACATGACACCGCACATATGTTACTCATCACTAGAGGTAGTAACATTACTAGTCTAAGTTGCTACCCATTGTGACTAATCTGAATCGCGAGCCCACCCTACGGTGATTTTTCCGCACGATCCCAGACGCCGACCGGGTCGAAATCGATTGCTACAGTCGATGTCAATAGCCTCAATCGATTCTCAGCCCTTTAAAATTAAAATGAGGGAGCTTAGTGCTTTTTTTTTGGGGGTAGGGAGCTTAGTGCTATAGAGTCGTTGACCATTGATTGATTATGATACTGAACGCAGAAAAATGATGTGAGCAGGACAGAAGATCGAAGCATAACCCCGGGGGGAGCACCGAAATGGACTCGCAACGCGACAACTCAGACACTGACAAGAGTGACAACCCAGATTCCAAACCGAGCAGGAGCAGAGCATCATCTTCCAAATGAGCACGCAAGCATTCACATTTCTCCAACAAACTAGCAACGATGGAAGCTTTGACTACCAAAGGGCTGATAAGAAAACGTGCATTTCGTGTTGTATCTGGATGGTTGTAACATTTTTATGTATGATTTATTTGTAGAGGCTATTGGTTTTCTACTACTTAACAATTTATCTGTACCTACACCGGTTGTCCTGACGATGTGCTGCTGTAAGTGGTTAACACTGCTGTGTACAGTACAGTTGTAGGATCATTAGTGGCATTCTTGTGTGTGAATTTAATGCAAAGTTGTTGTCCGTCCTTTTTTCAAATAGCCCTCCCAAATTGCTGGCATTTCACGGAAGGCAAAGAGGGACCAAGCAAGAAGCACATCGTCCATTGCTTTGCTCACTAGGAGAGGTCGAGAGGCCACCATGCCTGCCTGCCTGCCTGCCCAACGTACAACAGCGCGAGCCCCCGCCAAGGGAGGAAGAAAATGAGATCCCACCACACCACACCACACCACACCAAACCTCACCTCACCACACATGTTGACATGTACAACACCAGCCCGCAAAATCCAGGGCAAAACGCCATAAGCATCACCAGATCGTCGCAATCGTGCGCATGCAGTCGGTTGGAGATCACTGGACGGCTACGCCAGAGGCCGAGCCGGCAGGTCGGTTGCTTGTCCGGGTGTTCAGCAGCGGGGCCAGAGCCTTGACGACGATGCTCATGTTTGGCCGGAAATCTGCCTCGTACTGTACGCACAGGGCAGCCACGGCAGCCATCTGTTTGCCACAACGTATGGTCAGTCTCACTCTCACTGCTAATTACTCCCTCTGTCCCATAATGTAAGACTTTCGACATAATGTAGTGTCAAAAAACATCTTACATTATGGGACGGAGGGAGTACAACATACTACCTCCGTTTTCTAGATGTAAGACGTTTTGACAGTTTAATTGGGTGTACTACTTTGTCAACCACAAGAGAAAGGTTCCTTGTCATAACAATAATCAATGTGCATTACGGTGAATATGGAACAAAATAATGCGTTTCAGGTCTACTTCCAGCATAACAAAGCTTTCTTGTGGTTTCACAAGGACATGTGTTTTAAACAAGCTTCTCTGTGTACGATGTAACTGGAACAAAATTATATTTAACAACAGCTGCAAACTATAGTTAAACAACAAAGTTTGCATTGCTTGATATACATATAGTATCATCGTGTTCTTAATTTTTTCTTTTGTTTTTACCTTGGCGACAGCCTTTGGAGGGTAATCCACACCAAGCTTTGGATCTACACATTGCCGCACCTTGTCTTCACTTAGCCTTGGTGTAGCCTGCACATACCAAACACTTGATTTTATTTTCCATCTTGTCAGAAACCAGTGTAGAATCTGAAAAAGGCTCCATACCCATGTCACAAGGCTCTGCTGGCCACGGGGAAGTGTATGATCAACTGGTTTGCGGCCAGTTAAAAGCTCCAACAACACCACTCCAAAGCTATATACATCGCTCTTTGCGCTTAGCTGCCCAGTCATTGCATACCTGAGAAGTAAACGACATGTATAAGAGGACATGTCAATTTGCCCATCTCAATCTATAAGCACTCAAACTATTTGACTGCATACTCAGGAGCATGATAACCAAAGGTGCCAAGAACACGTGTAGAATGAAGGCGTGCAGCCATGTCAGGGGCCTGATTAGACACATCGAAATCTCCTATTTTTGCAACATCGTTGTCAAAGAGCAGTATGTTGCTGGACTTGATATCACGGTGGACGACACGTGGCTCTGCCTTCTCATGGAGGAATTCAAGCCCTCTCGCGGCGCTTACAGCAATCCTCGCCCGCTGCATCCACGATAGGACTGGTCCTGGTTGGGATCCCTTGACGCCCTTTTTACCTGTAATGACCACGAGCCGTAGATTCATCAGCTTTGCTAGAGTCTTGAATGGCTCTATATTACTGACAGAAATGAGGTCAGCTATAAATGGTATCTGATCCCATCGTGAGTATTGTTACTCAATAGGGGCTGAAATCTTCTTTAATAAATGCATCAAGCTAAAAGGCCCAAACAAACATGCCCTAATAATTTACGAAATTAGAAGTCTTAAATTGTTCCTCACCATGGAGAACATCATGCAAGGAGCCCCTTGTTGCATACTCATAAGCAAGAATACGGGTGCTCCCTAAAGCGCAGTACCCGAGAAGTTGGATGACATTGTCATGCTTGAGTCTTGAAACAGCCGAGACCTGCAAAAGAAATGGAAGTCAAACGGCAGCCCGTAGGGGGCACCTACATGGAGAGATTATCTTGGAAGGAAAGAGGCCTTGAACCTGCACAAGGAATTCTTGGTCAGGCTGTTTGCTGGAGTCAAGCCTCTTCACTGCAGATTTCTTGCCATCCTTCAGTACACCAAGGAAAACTCTTGCGTATGAACCCTCTCCTATAAGAGCGTCACTGCTGAAGTTCTTGGTTATTTCCTTAATTTCGTCTAGGGAAATGGCTGGTACTTCAATTGGCTGGCTTCTACTGGTACGGATGGCATGGGTTGGCGCTGGCCCCCGGTTATAACCATAGTTACCCCCTGCATTCAAAATAAATAGGTAATAAATTAAAGTACTCAGGAAAGTATTGCTTTCAGTGGTGCCATTTGGTGCAGAAGATGCACATTTTAACAAACAAGGTGCACTTTCAAAATTTGTTGATTCACAGATGTTTAGATTTGTATCGTATAAAAAAAGGGGGCAGCTCAGTGCACGTTGTTGTTCCCACTTGGGTTCCGGGCCAGGGTCGGTCCATTGCAGCCATGGACAACTAAGATGCAAAGCTCTCCCAAATCTATCAAGTTCGGCAATTCCGAGTCCCCCCAACTTCTTTGAGCGACATACAGTTTTCCAGTTAACCAAGGTGTGTCCACCCGAAGCCTTCTCTTGGTCGTCTTTCTGCCATATGAAACTTCCTGTGATCTTGTCAACTTTGCTCCAGAAGCACTTGGGAGTGTACAAAATTATGTAGCTAGTTGAGTGTATCAAGCACCCTTGGTAAGCATTTGTTCTGCTATCGCTTGCAGGCAAATTTACGGGTAGCAGGTTTTACAAAATTCAACAAATTTTACAGCTGAAATCCTATACTGAATCTGGTTCAACCTGTCAGTTTGTGGATTTGCGTTGGTAAATGCGATGCATAATGTCAATATTTTCACAGTTGCATGGCCAAAAGTGGAATTATTAGTTTTCTGGAGACAGCTAAATAAACTAGCTGGAAGCTGCTAATTGTATTTATTATGGGAAAGAATTGTTTGCACATTTAGAGTTACATCATGCATCTGCCCATAGGACGATGAATAAGACACTATTCCTTTCCATTGCTCAATTAGCTCTACACTTAACTATCAAATCTACAATCGAAGAACCAAATTGGATTCATAGTGAGAATCACTACAGAGCAATCTTTGCGACCATGAGAAATATGTGATGAAGCCAAGATGGGAGTAAGTAACAACCTGGGGCAGGGACCGGAACATAAGGATCATCGCGCTTCTTTTTCTTGCCAACATCATCGGCTCCGCAGCAGGAAAAGCACCCCATCGCTTCCTAAAATTCAACAAAAAAAAAAGAAATTCAACAAAACGGATGTGCGAAATAGATTGCGTGAATCCGGCATTAGATCCTTCCAGCCAAGCAAAACATATTGGTATTGCTTCCAGAACGGAATTTATTTTCTTCACTCTTGTCCTAGGGGGGAAAAGACGAATAGAGAAATCGCCATCCATCAATGGTGTAAATATGAACGCTGGCAGCATTTGCGATGGGATGAATGATCATCATACTAAAAAAGATGAATGATGAAACCGGTAAACAAAAACTGGACCCGTTCTTGGGGATTTAGGAGTATTTGTTTGCGCCGTTTCACAAACCCGACGTTTATATCATCTCATTATTTGTGTTGGCCGTCCACATCATGGGCTGATCGCGCAAGCAAAAATTGGCACATTCGAGAAAGAAAAAAACAAACAAATCCTGAATCGAAGGGCAGTGGTGCATGAGATGGGAGACGAAAGAGCACGCGAGCAAAAGAAGGAGAAGAGCGGAGGCGGGTACCTTTCCTTCCTCCTTTCTTCTTGATCTAATCGGAAGTCAGGAGCAATGCGAAGGGGGTGGAGAGGAGAGGAGACGGGACGAGGAACACGACGCGGTCTTCCTCGCCCTTCCCCTTCCCCAGTTGGTTGCTGCGTTGCCCTTGTTTGATTTGTCCGGCCGTTTCCTTTTTGTTACTCGACCAATATCCTCCTCCGACGGAGCCCCTTTCCGCCACCACCCGCCAATTGGAAAACCCACCGTCCACTGCTATTCTTGCCATCATCCATGTGCATGGTTATTTACATACCACACACATGTTTTTTTAGAGATAAATACATCACAAGTGCCTAAACTTGTCCGGCGCGGACAGTTTAGTGCCTAAAGTTACAAAATACGTAAAAGTGGTGCCATAACTTGTCCAGATGATGCATATACGATGTCTTCGCTAGTATGCCGCCGTATGTGCCACCTGCGTGGCTTGACAGCTGACGTGTGGCCCACATGTCAGTAGGTGTGAGAGTTAGCAGAGCTGGGTGAGACACGCATTGTGGTTATTTTGCAAAAAACCCCTTGAGACTTAATTAATTGTCAGAAAAAGTCCCTCCAACACTCATTGTGGCACAAATGACGTACAGTTAACTGAATTTTGGTGACACCTGATTGTACAATTAGCTGAATTTTCGTGACAAGTGATGTACTGAATGTGTGCACTGCACTGAACTGAATATATGTGTTGAATGTGTGCAAGTGCAATGCATTAGAGATGTAGGGAATGTGTGCAGTGTATGTAAAGTACACAACTAAATTGTTCTGCATAGCTAACTGATATTTTGTTGTATTGAATAGTACATATCACTGAATATTGGTGCAACTGGTTATCTGAATTTTTTGCAGTACAGATCACTGAATGTACCTGCAGCATAGTTACCTGAATATTTGTTCTATTTAATTAAAGTGCAGGGTGTTCCTTGGAAAAAAGAGCAAACACAGCTCACAGCGCGCCCGCAGCCAATGACGTGTGGGCTAGCGACACACTGGTATGCCACGCATGCACTGCATCAATGGAATACGAGCGAAGGCACCATATATGCATCATTTGGACAAGTTATGGCACCACTTTTACGTATTTTACAATTTTAGGTACTAAACTGAACGCGCCGAACAAGCTATGACATTTAGAGGGCCCAGGCGGGATAACGAATGCAAGGGCGGTCCTAATTCTTTTCTAAAAGTGTTGATTGGGTCCCAAATCTTTTTAAGTTGTTCATCCAAGGTCCTAATCTCGTCTGCACCCCGCTAACCAGCTTACGTGGCGCTTTGACCAGGCCACGTCGACAGCAGAGGGCCCAGGCGGGATAACGACCGGTCGTGAATATTTGTAGAAAAACCCTCTAACCCTAATTCCCTTTCATTCGTGGCCCGTTCCTCTTCCCCACCCCTCTCCTCTCCCTCTCTGGCAAAAACAGGGCAATTGACGGCGCTGCTCCGGTGAGAAGAGGGGTCGTTGCCGGCTGTCGTCCGGCGACGGCGGCGCTAGGATGGTGCCACATCTGCGGCGACCCGGAGATCCTCCCCCGCGATATGGTAAGTGCTCGTAACCCTAATCCCAATCCTACTATTTCGTCCCCCTTCTTCTCATTTAGGCTGAATCAATGACCGAATCCCTTGCAATCTAGGACCACAAGAGGAGCTTTTCAGTCTAGAAATAAACTATGATGTTTTTTTGCGGATTTGGCAAGTCCAAGTCATATGTTGATGGCAAAGATGATGTGTTTGATGGATGTGAAGTAGATACATGGTCTACTCTCTGGCTCACTGATTTTATGCAACAATTAGGATATAGTGACCAATCGAACTTCACTTTGTATTGGTTGCTCCCTGGAAAGAATCTAGCTGATGGTCTTCGGATTGTGGACTGCGACACTGACACATTGCACATGACAGCAGTTGTCCCAAAATTTTAGTATTTCCAGTTGTTTGTCGACCATAAAGATATGACATTTGACAATGTAATTGGTGACATTCATGTTAGTGGTACACCTGATCTTCCTCATGTACTAAGCCCTAAGTCTCCTCAATTTAATACTGGAATTAGGGGCAGTCCTAGGTTTAATGTTAAAGCTCGGAAAGGCAATCTCAACCAATGTCATGCAGGCAGCAACAATGTAGGCAGTAGCAGTGTTCCACCAATGGCACAAAGTGTTAGCCATGAGCTCAGAAGAAGCAGGAGAAAGCTTGTGGTAGAAGAAGAAATTCCCAATGAAAAAGACAGTGATAGTGATGACAGTGAGTGGGATTCAGATTGGGTTGACTCTGACAATGAAGTAGGCAAAGATGATGACCCTTATGAATAATGGGTGGGTCACAAATTTGAGCAGAAGAAAAGGAAGAAATCCAAATGGGAGCAGGACAGTGACTATGAATCTGATGAGTTGCAAGAGTTGGAAGATTCGGAGCTTGAAGAGAGTGATTCGACAGAGGAAGTGGAACTAGTTGATGCTCAAGGAAGGAAAAAAAGGAAGAAGAAAGTGAAGCTCAAAAGGTGGAGGCCAGAGAACATGGAAGAAGTGAAATTTCACATAGGCATGGTGGTCTTGACTGTGACTGAACTGAGGGAAGCAATTCAAGAGTACATTGTGGAACAAAGAGTGCAAATACAGTACATAAAAATGATAAGCAGAGGGTAAGGGCATGTGTTGGTGATTGTCCCTGGTTCTTATTTGCTGCACCTAATAGCAGGACAAAATCTTGAGTTGTGAAGAAGTGTGTGGGAAAACATACATATGAAGAGAGTGGGCACTGAAGCAATTCACAACAAGATATCTGGCTACCAAGTATGTGGAGACATTTAGAGCAGATGAGAAGATGTCCTTACAGAACTTTGCCAGGCTTGTTCAGGTGGACTACAATATGCTTCCGACTAGCAGCAAGCTAGCAAGAGCAAGAAAAAAATGCACTAAAGCAAATAAATGGAGATGAACTAGAACAATACAATTTACTTTGGGACTTTGCAGCTGAAGTTAGAAGGTCAAATCCTGGAAGTACATTGTTTTTGTGAATGCAAAAGATGGAGTTCCTGAGAACTGTTACATGTAATTGGATGGATGCAAGAGAGGTTTCTTATTTGCTTGCATTCCAATTATATGCATTGATGGGTGCCACATTAAGAACAAGTATGGTGGAGTGATGTTGACAGCTGTTGGAGTTGATCCCAATGGTTGTATCTTTCCCATTGCAATTGCCATAGTTGAAGTGGAAGATACTGATACATGGAAGTGAACATACATAAGGAAGAGTGCTCATGTAGGGTCTGGCAGCTCCCTAGAATTCCATGTAGACATGAAGTGGCATGTCTAAGGTATGAGAGGATTAAGCCAGAAGATGTGGTAAACAAGTGCTACAACATTCAGGCTTTCAAAGATGCTTATAGTAAAATCATAATGCCATGCAGTGATCCCAGAGTGTGGCCAAAAACAAATGGCCCTCCAATGGCACCACCCAAATATGAGAAGCAAGTTGGCAGGTCTGTGGAAAAAGGAAGAAGAACCCACTAGAGGAAGAACATGGTACTAGGATGAGCAGCCACGACATTGTCGGGCATTGTAGTGTGTGCCAGTAGCTAGGGCACAACAAAATAAAATGCCCTGAACTTGGTAGGGGCCCAGCAACACAAGATGCACTAGAAGCAGCAACATGAGATGCACCGGATGTACCATAATATGCACCAGAAGCAGAAACATGAGATGCACCAGCGGAAGCAGCAACAGGAGGTGCACCTGAAGCAACATAAGAGGCATAGCCAGAACCTATTCAGATTGTTCTTCCTAAAGAAGCAGCAGAAGCACAACCAGCACCTAGCTAGAGAAAGAAACTTCCAATAAAAAAGCCTACTTGCAAGGTGTTCATTTTTTCAAAATTTCTGCATTTGTACATTCTTTCAAAATTTATGCATTTTTATAGTGTAACACATATTATGCAGAAAAAGTCATGCCCACAACTTGGAAAAAGAGCATCCAGTTTGGTTTCACCTTCAGTGACTTATGATCTTGATTCATCTACTATCATTGAAATTTTGCAATACCAGGTGAGTGTTGCAGTGTTAATTACCTAAATGCTACTATGTACTTTCCTGCTAATTACTAAGTGATGCACATGCTTCAATTGTATGTTATAGCTACACAACAATCACAGACATCATTGCCAGCTCCTTTGCCAGATTGCTAGTTCATTGCGGCCTGTAGAGATGCCCTACCCCCTCCAAGAGTGCAAACTACTGCAACACTTGTCTTGAAGAGAAGGAAGAAAGTGCCAAAAACCAAGGAAAAGAAAGCCCCAACAAAGGCTAAGCAGTGAAGTTGATATAATACAGTGAAGTGAAGTGTTTCTTTTTTGATAGAAGCAAACGGTGGACATATTTTGGACAGAAGCAATAGTTGGACATATTTTGGAGAGAACCATGTTGATCTTCTCTTGATAGGATAGTAGATGGTTTGTAGTGAAACCTAATGTTGTCTTGTTGTTGTAGGTTTCAAACAAACCATGAAACTATGTAACATCTGCACCTTATGATGTGCACCTTAAAACCTTATGACTCGTGTGGCTAAGTTTATGTCTTCTTTCAAGTTTCCAAGATTTCTCACCTTATTATTGGTCATTGTTTCAAGCACATTTAAGAACAACATGCTGCAAAAATTTCTGGAAAAAAATAACAAAATGTTGTCAAAATTTCTGAAAAACAAACAAATCTTTGCCAATTACTGCACTGCCAACATTTCATTAATTTCCATTACAAAAACACTTGTCATACATCCATGGCATACATCAAACCAGCGCTGATTTCTCATTTCTAACCAACTACATAATTGCATTCTCATTTCTTAAAGAACTACAAACACCATGATTGCAATCCCGATCACAAGTGCAATGAAAATAATCCTACAGAGAAATACCAGCTCTTCCATCTTCTTCAATACATCTGCCATCATCACACAACCAGTGTTGTTATGCTTCATTACTCCACACTCTTCTTTCCCATTGGTTTCTTCGTTACCATTCACAATAGTTGAATATGCACTACCAATTGTAGGGGTAGTGTGCCCATTACTGACAACGAAATCCATGTAGTTATCTGGGCCATCTTCCCAGTAGTAGTGTTGGCAAGGATTTGGTCCAACCTATAGCCCAAAATCAATCAGATGTGGTAAGCATAGGAGTGCATTCCATATGCAAAAAAGCAAAAGGAAATAAAGGATAAACAAGAATCTTACACGATGATTGGGGCATTTGTAGAAAACCCTTCCAGGATTTGCTTCCGACTTAGAAACTAGGCAGATGGTTGACCAGATTTTGCAGCAAGGGCACGGTACCAACGACAGCATCCCCGTCGGCGGCTGCGCCGAATGAGCTAATGCCCATAGTGGAGACGGTGCTGCCAAGGCCATGGATGGACCAAACAACTTCCACTACTGCAGGATGGTCCAAACGCAACAGTCGAATCAGAGACCCTTCGACGTAACTGTGTGCGATGCATCAATCACAAACGGTGTTGTAATAAAACCGTCAAAAAAAGATGCAAAACAATTGCGATGGCAGCGACATCAAACACTGTTCATATTAGAGTTGCGTGTGCGATGAGTGGAAAACGGTTAATCCAGAAGAACTGTTTGTGATGATGCAGAACAACAGAAACATGCAGCTAGATGAGGGTGTGTGTGCGATATACGGCATACAGTTCACTAGGAAGAACTGTGTGTGATTAGGCAACACAATGGAAACGGTTCAACTGAACAAGATGTGTGTGATACGCGGCAAACAGGTCCGTAATCAGAAATGTGTGCGAAGACCAATAATAACACAAACGATTGTTGCTAATAAGCCGTATGATTTGCTCTGTCTATAGAAGAATAACATGTGTGTGTGTGTGTATATAAATGAAATAAGCATCCAATTACATAAGTGACTATACAGATCATTCGCACACACCTCAATAAACAATTGCGTGCATTCTAAACTAGGAGAAATGATCGTCGAGTCATCTAATTCTTGTGATGCTCACGCCACTGCTCTGTGGCTTGATCCCTCGTCTGGGCAGGAAGAAGACACCCCCTCATGTCAACGATCCGCATGTACTCTCGTAGCTTGTGTATGCGTACTTGACGTGTTGTTCATCCAGTCTCTTATGCCAGACACTGTGCCAGGCATTTTTGTCCTTCTTGCTCCCATCCTTCATCTTCCTGTAGTAGGGGGCGATGATGGACGAGGCGAGGTCAACCAGGGAGTTCTGTTTGTTGTTGTCGCTGCCCCAGACCTTGTAGTGGTCCTGGATGTTGACAAGATTCTGGCATTTCAAGCCCGAAGCCTTGAGCGCTTTTAGATCGTTGGTGGTTTCTACCTCTTGAGCATTCGTTGTTTTTCCCTTGAAGAGGAAAGGGTGATGCAGCAAAGTAGCGTAAGTATTTCCCTCAGTTTTTGAGAACCAAGGTATCAATCCAGTAGGAGACTACACGCAAGTCACCTAATACCTGCACAAACAAACAAGAACCTCGCAACCAACGCGATAAAGGGGTTGTCAATCCCTTCACGGTCACTTACGAAAGTGAGATCTGATAGAGATAATAAGATAAATATTTTTGGTATTTTTTTGTATAGATTGAAAAGTAAAGATTGCAAAATAAATAGTAAACTAGAATTGTAGATCAGAAACTTATATGATGTAAAGTAGACCCGGGGGCCATAGGTTTCACTAGTGGCTTCTCTCAAGATAGCATATATTATGGTGGGTGAACAAATTAATACCGAGCAATTGATAGAGAAGCGCATATTTATGATGATATCTAGGCACGATGATGAACATAGGCATCACGTCCGTGTCAAGTAGACTGAAATGATTCTGCATCTACTACTATTACTCCATATATCGACCGCTATCCAGCATGCATCTAGAGTATTTAGTTCAGAAGAACAAAGTAACGCATTAGGCAAGATGACATGATGTAGAGGGATAAACTCAAGCAATATGATATAAACCCCATCTTTTTATCCTCGATGGCAACAATACAATACATGTCGTTTCCCTTTTTTTCACTGGGATCGAGCACCGCAAGATTGAACCCAAAGCTAAGCACTTCTCCCATTGCAAGAAAGATCAATCTAGTAGGCCAAACCAAACTGATAATTCGTAGAGACTTGCAAAGATATCAAATCATGCATATAAGAATTCAGAGAAGAATCAAATATTGTTCATAGATAATCTTAATCATAAACCCACAATCCATCGGATCTCAGCAAACACACTGCAAAAAGAATTACATCGAATAGATCTCCAAGAACATCGAGGAGAACTTTGTATTGAGATCCAAAGAGAGAGAAGAAGCCATCTAGCTAATAACTATGGACCCGAAGGTCTGTGGTAAACTACTCACACATCATCGGAGAGGCTATGGTGTTGATGTAGAAGCCCTCCGTGATCTAATCTGTAGCGACCCAACCTCAGATGGTCAAGTCTCTATGCTTAAGTGTCATCCCTGGATCGGTATGCTGACACACACAGTACTCGAGGATTTATAACAAAGGTAAATCACATGTATAAAGTAACGTAAATACTATTACCTCCATCCAAATAGCGTAAGTAGCAACAAGGTTGTGGATTCCCATCAACACTAACGGCAAAGTTGAGTGTAGAAATCGTAACCCTAACGTATCACTTACTCGTCGTAAGATAATCCTGCAACATGAGACGTTGCAGCCACAAAGGGTCAGTACATTGAATGTACTGGAAAATTCACACCATAGAGCAATGATGAATAATAACTATCACTACATGCATATACGGATGGTGGGGGCTCTATGGTTATAATGTTTTTGCGAAAATCCAATCTTTTCCTACAACAAAGGCATAAATTTTATTTAACTATCATGGTGGTTGAAACATCATCGAGAAGGTTCCTCCAACTCAATCCCAATTAAAGTAATCATAACCCAACAAATTAGTTTAGAGTGATGAGATCAAATCAATAATTCAAGTACCAGATACTCAAAGGGAAAACTTTGTTTTTGCCACTCTAGTTTTTGCCAACTTTGCTTAAGCCAATCTAGAATTTGACATTTCACTTTTGCCACTCTTAGATTTTGACAATATATCACTTTTGTCATTCCGTGGCAAAAGCAAAAAATTTAGAGTGGCAATTGTGATACATGTCAAAAGCTAAGAGTGGCAAAAATGAAATGAAAAATTATCGTTTTTGCCATGGAATGGCATTTGTGATGTATTGTCAAAAGCTAAGAGTGGCAAAAGTGAGATGTCAAATTCTAGAGTGGCATAAGCAAAGTTGGCAAAATCTAGAGTGGCAAAAACAAAGTTTTCCCATACTCAAATTGTCCATAACCGGGGACACGGCTAACCTTGATTCGTTTATACACTCTGCAGAGGTTTGCGCACTTTTCCCCACAAGACTCGAATACATCCATGGTCGGAGATTTGAGGCACAGTCTTTCTGAAGAATTAACTCTCTACTCTAGATAGAAAGTACCACCTACAACCCACTACATCTGCTAGTCTACCTCTTCGAGAGCTTCACGCAACTTACTCAACTATGCCAGAGCCCACAATGGCTTGTGGCTGCACACGGAAGTTTCTAGCATGAATAATCTTATGATCCCTTCAAGCCTGGGTGGCATTCCATAGGGTAATCACACGGGTCCTCCGGGATCCCCTTGGGCAAACACTGGGTTCTCCAGGTGCCCGGGCAAACCACTGGGTGCTCCAGGGTGCCCCTACCATTCCACCCAGATGTGTATTAAAGTAGCCACCTTAAGTTAAACCTTAGTTAACAACTCTCACATCTGTTATGAATTCTCTCAAACCAATCCACGTCTACGAGCATAGCATAGCAGTATGAGCATAACATAAAAATAACTCCCAAGGTTTGAATGTAGGATAATAGGTTCTACCTCATCAACTACTTCCCAATACCCACATGTTACCAAATCCTAACCATGCAATGTTTGAGGGTTGAAACTAATGCATAAAAACTGGGTATGAAAAGTATGATCAAAGTGTGAACTTGCCTCATACTGTTGATGAAGATGATTCAAACTCATAACTCCGGATATTTCTACTCGCCTCACTCCGATCAATCTATCGTAAGTAAGCAATAGTAACCACACATAAGCAATCACTCAAAAGATCAAGAAGAACGAAGAAGACACTTCCGAAAACATCAAAAACCAAGCAAATAACTCTTGCAACATAAAACAATTTCTAACAGTACCAAAATTATGTGAATTTGGCCTTATCATAAAGTTTAGGTCAAGAGCTTCGATTTGCAAAAAGAATCAACCGAATCGGAGTTATAAAACTCAATTTATGATCAAACAAAGTTTGAATATAAATCTTTTTGAATTCAAATTTTAAACTTTCAAAAACATGTTCAAGTTTTTTTATAGGATATAGGGGGTCATAACGAAGAAGTGGCGTTGGTTTCGTTGGATTTGGACAAACGAGCGAAAAGTAACGAAGGTTTGAAGAACATGGACTAATCTGTAAAGAAAATAATCACAAATAGGTCCCTGACCGAAATTAAAAAGAAAAAGGAAAAGAATAAATAACGAACGTTCGTTACAAAACGCTAACGAATGAATTCGTTCGCTGCGAAAGTATAAACAACGAACGTTCACTGAATAGGACTAACTAAAAAGGAAAACTGATCTAAAGGGAAAAATCGGTTCGGGCTTTTGCGGTTTTTACCGTTCGGGCGGCTCGTCGGTTTTACGGCAAAAACCGGCGCCGGCGACGGTTGGCAGACTGGCGGCAGCAGCATGCATCCGGCGACAGCGGCTGCGGGGCAGGGTGCGGGAACGGCGACGGGGCGGCGGCGCGTGCGGGCGGAGGCGGTGGTGCGGTGCGGTGCCGGTGGTGCAGCTGCGGCGAGCGCAAGCGAGAGCGGCGTTTGGCAGCAGAAGCGGCGAGGTCGGCGGCGGCGCAGCAAAAGGAGGAGAGAGAGATCGGGGCCCGGGGCTGCGGCCTTTATAGGAGGTCAGGGGAGGCGCGAGGCGTGGGGGAGGGGCCAAGGAGAGGCGGCGGGGAGTCCGGGCGGAGCACGGACGTCGAGGCAGCGACGGTCGCGGCAGTGCTCGGGACGGAGGGTTTGGCGGACGGGCCGGCTGGGCTGGGCTTCGGCTGGGAGTGCGGCCGGCCTAGTTCGGCGAAAGGGAGATACTTTTTTTAAAATACTTTTGCAAACAAGAAAACGAAATAAAATAAATAAATAAAAATACTATAGGCCTATAATATATCAAAAATTTTAGAAAAAGATTTTCTATGACTTGAACATTTTTCTAGTATCAAATAAAATCTACACAAATTCAAATAAATCAAACCGTGCTACTGCTCTAATAAAATCCAGTAAAAATCATTTTAAAAATAACCAAAATTATTTAGAAATTATTTCTCTCTGATTTTCTGACGTAGGGAATCATTTTACCCTAATTTCCATATATTTTATTTTTGGAGAAAAATAATTTGAGATAAAAACCAAATAACCCCAAATTGAAAATAATTCCAAAGGGGACTTTTCAATTTGATTCTTCGAAACTCCTAACTCATATTTTATATGTTTTGAAGAAGTCATTTTATCTTCTCATGAAAATCATTGAGTTGCTTAAAGTTTCTGAATTTGAAATATTTTCCAAATGAAATTCAAATATTTTTGATACCCTTTTCATTTATTTAATTGGAAGAAGTCATGTCGTCTTCTCTCTAGGGTTTCGTGATGAAAAGTATTTAAATTCATGGAGATCATAAATGCAAAATGAAAGTTTGGGAAAGTCCTTTTATTCCCTCTCATTTAACTTTCGAAAAGTTTTGAATTTCACTCACTTTCAGCCAATCAATCACAGAGCAATCAAAACTATCTATTTATTATAACATTCCAAAATTTAGGATTTTGGGATGTTACAAACCTACCACCCTTAAAATGAATCTCGTCCTCGAGATTTGGAGAGGCTAGCAAGAAATAGGTTAGGGTTTGGGGGTCTTCTCAAAATCCATCGATCATCACTGGAGGTCTGGGGTGCTACCACCCTTAGAAGCATGGTTACAGTTCCATCAAAACTCATATAATCCATCCTTATTCTTTGACAGAGTCGGTCTTTTCAGATTCTCGGGAAAATTCCTTCTCTGGGCTCTTCCGGTAGTGGCATAACATTTTCCTCAATTCCCCTGTCTTTTCGTCTTGGTAAGGTTATTCCGATACTGGGTCTTCTTAACTGACGGGTCTGGCGCCAATACTAAACAACTATCGATATCTCATGGTGGTCAACAATTTATGGTTTCTCCTGCAGGAAATGGGTCTAGGTTGAACTTCACCATATGTCCAACGATTGGCAACCACTGCCTTGTACAAGGGAAAATTGTCATACCATTGTAAGGTTTAAACAGGGTTTTGATCTTCGTCTCTCTACTATAGGCAAGTCACTCAGATTTACCATCTCGTATAGCAAGGTGAACAATAAGAGTAAGTCGGTATGGTGATCAATCCATCCCGCGCCCAAATCATTACCTTGTATATGGTTTAGCGAATCTCGCATTCTAACACTTGGTCATCCTCACAAGCATTGCATAATTTTTCTTGTCGACGAACTGCGTTCGAAAAAATCCATTGATTCTGCAAGCCAAACAAAACATCTATCGTTCCTTCACAACTCTCAGGTTTTGCGTAAACTCCTATAAGATCGTCTGTTGATAAACGCATATCCTCTTCCAGGGTTTTTTCCTTCAGCAAGAATGTGCTTGCTTCTTGGCAGGTCCTGGGGCCTGTGGGTTATGGCCCATCTCATAACTTGCAAACCTTGAACTCGTCATCGATCAACTGTTCATTATTCCAACATCTAGCTTCCTAGCATTTCTTAAATCCATCCAATTGTACTGTCTCATTTCCTTCTATTCGTACCAAACTAAACATGATTACTCAAACTCATCATGGAGTTATAATTGCTCCATATTACCAACATTCTACCTCCTTTATATCCAATAGTACTTCATCCCTTCATACTCTTGGGGTATCCCACATATCGAGATAAAACTTATACTTATGAAGTCCACTCCGTGGAATATCATTATCCTTTCCGGGGTCAATCTCCTCACAGGGTACTACCACCCTTAAAATGCTCCAATTCATCCATAGACCATATTTCTCTTATCCTCGAAAATGGTCAAAATCTTTATTCATAGAGTAACTACTCATAAAATCCAAATTAGTACCCACGATACTAACTTTATTGATTCTCCAATTATTTACAATCTCTTACTTTTCCATTACATGCCTCAACTCATCGCCTTAATATAATGGAAATGCTCTCACTACTACTACTATACTTCCCACAGACACAACTAATTATCACAAGTCTCCTTCTCCTTGGGACAATCTCTGGCAAAGTGCCCTGCTTCATTACAACGAAAACATATTACTTCTGACAAGTCTCGAGGTTTCCTTTTTGGGCAACTGCTGAAGTAGTGCCCTGACTCCTTGCACCTGAAACAGGTGATATGACTTAGGTCCTTCCTGGAATCCAATCTATTTCTCTTCCTGGATTTTTCCGTTCCAATCAGGGCTTCTATTTCCAGTGGGTCATACTCTACTTCCTCTGTCGGGAATTCTACTAGATCCCCATTCCGACAATTCTAGGAGATGTGTCCTTCTTCTCCACATGAATAGCAAGACTTGGTGCAGGGTTTAATTGGGTTTCTTTCGTGCGTGTCCTTCACCTCTTCCTTCATCACATGTTCTTCTAAAATTTCCATGAGGGCTCCTTTCATTGCTTCTTTCTTTTGTTGTACGGTTCTTTGTATCATAGGGTAAATGTGACACTGAGTAGGGTAGTGGGTAGTCCCTTCACACAAGAAACAAGTAATTTGCCTAGTTGGGCATTCTTCAGCTGGGTGACTTTCTTCACAATTAGGGCATTCATCCTTGTGTTCCTTATGGTTGTGTCCTATTTATCCATAGAGTTTGCATGCACAAGGTTTCTTCATATCATTTCCATAAGGCTTTAACTTCTGGGACACAAGCCGAGACCTTTGCAGAGTCAACTGAAATTCTTTCCAAGTGGTTACTCCTTGCCATCCATTGATGGTTTGGTACATCCTCCACCAAGTAGCAGCACCTCTTTCAAAGCACTAAAGAGCATGCTGGGTCATATCCTTTCCGACTATAGGGTTATTCTCCATGTGATCCTCCATGTTCTGAATCCATAGGTATGTCTCCAATTGACTCATCGGTCCAGAATATACAAGCTCATCTCCATTCATCCTCTATTGGTTCCAAGGGTTTGGGGTG
Organism: Triticum urartu; assembly: GCF_003073215.2. Taxonomy (NCBI): domain Eukaryota; kingdom Viridiplantae; phylum Streptophyta; class Magnoliopsida; order Poales; family Poaceae; genus Triticum; species Triticum urartu. The sequence continues at coordinate 263,821,155 of NC_053024.1, forward strand.
AGATAAGAGAGATAGAAAGGGATACAAACAATGCAAACAATAGTTTTGAAAAGGCAAATTTTATTTGTGGCTGTCGGAAAACATCAAACAAATGACAGCTCACAATCGTCACATCTGACGTGGGTATATAACATGGGTTTGGTCTTCTAAAGGTCAATAAATCTTCAACGTCGCCAAACTCTTCAAGTCTGGTTCATGTCTCCGATGGCTACTTCTGATCGTGCTTGTCCTTCTCAAGTTCTTTTGCCAGATCTTCTCTGTTGACGCGAAGTCTCTCGTGACATCCTTCAATATTTCTGGATTTGTGTTCCAAACTCTGGGTTTCAACATCCTTGGCATGAACCATGGTCCTACTGTCCTTCAGTTCCCGACGAATCTCCGGTATCTCGAGGTTTTACTCCTCCAGCTGGGCTGCATTTCAGCTTCTAGGTTCTGAGTTCTTCACAAAACACTTCTTTGTCAAATACGGCTTCCTGAAGCTCTATCTCAAAATTTCTTGATGTACTACTCCAGATCCTGGTGATACACTAGCGAAGGTTAACTGCATCCTTTGCTGACAGGTGCTCCATTAGCCCTTTTGTCATCCAATCCTTCCGACGAAATGCATGCTTAACTCAGCATAGTGACAATAGCATAAGCGGGCGATAACATCATGGATAGCCGTGTTTCTTCCCTTGTCATTGCCATGAGCTGTCTTCCATAGTTGATATCTCATGCCTTAGGATTTTCTAGACAAAAACTCTGAGTTCTAATGCTCCATGTTCTGGTCTTTCTCCAATACGCCTTCATCTCAGGTATTCGGCAACTTCAATAGTCTGACAAATTCCATAAGGCTGGATCATAGGAAAAATCTTTGTAGTGTTGTCTTTGGTTCAGGGTGAGGCTCTTCATCTAAAATGTGTAAGCCAGGGGTTCTTCAGTAAAGAAATTCAGAAGGATCCGAGAATAACTTAAGTGGATCCTATTTAGAGCCTTCCAAAATCACTTCACTCTAGAATTTCTTCAGAGCCTTCAAATTCTCATAGTCTCCGGAGTCTTCAAGCCTTGTAGTTTCCATTATCATAATGCACGATAAAATCCTCTTCATTCCGAAGTGGTCTTAGTTGTTCCATATCTTGTCCTTCTCGGAGTGGTCTCATCAATCGAATCTTCGCGTGGTGAAAAGGGGAAAGGGGTATAGTCTAACTAAAAGGAATATTTTGAATAAGTTCAGAAGAGAAGAGAGGTAGAAGATCCTTTTGAAAATAAAGTTCGAGAGAAAATCTTTCCTATGGGCTTACCAGTTTCTAGGGGTCATGTCCTACAGTCAACATGTGCTCTGATACCATCTTGTAACGACCCGACCTCAGACGGTCAAGTCTTTGTGCTTAAGTGTCATCCCTGGATCGGTATGCTGACACACACAGTACTCGAGGATTTGTAACAGAGGTAAATCACATGTATAAAGTAACGTAAATACTATTACCTCAATCCAAATAGCGGAAGTAACAACAAGGTTGTGGATTCCCATCAACACCAACGGCAAAGTTGAGTGTAGAAATCGTAACCCTAACGTATCACTTACTCGTCGTAAGATAATCCTGCAACATGAGACGTTGCAGCCACAAAGGGTCAGTGCATTGAATGTACCGACAAATTCACACCATAGAGCAATAATGAATACTAACTATCACTACATGCGTATACGGCTGGTGGGGGCTCTATGGTTATAATGTTTTTGTGGAAAGCCAATTTTTTCCTACAACAAAGGCATAAATTTTATTTAACTATCATGGTGGTTGAAACATCATTGAGAAGGTTCCTCCAACTCAATCCCAATTAAAGTAATCATAACCCAACAAATTAGTTTAGAGTGATGAGATCAAATCAATAATTCAAGTACCAGATACTCAAGTTGTCCATAACCGGGGACACGGCTAACCATGATTAGTTTATACACTCTGCAAAGGTTTGCACACTTTTCCCCACAAGACTCAAATACATCCATGGTCGGAGATTCGAGACATAGTCTTTCTGAAGCATTAACTCTATACTCTGGATAGACAGTACCACCTACAACCCACTACATCTGCTAGTCTACCTCTTCGAGAGCTTCACGCAACTTACTCAACTATGCCCGAGCCCATAATGGCTTGTGGCTGCACACGGAAGTTTCTAGCATGAATAATCTTATGATCCCTTTAAGCCTGGGTGGCATTCCATAGGGTGATCACACGGGTCCTCCGGGATCCCCTTGGGCAAACACTGGGTTCTCCAGGCGCCCGGGCAAACCACTGGGTGCTCTAGGGTGCCCCTACCATTCCACCCAGATGTGTATTAAAGTAGCCACCTTAAGTTAAACCTTAGTTAACAACTCTCACATCTGTCATGAATTTTCTCAAACCAATCCACGTCTACGAGCATAGCATAGCAGTATGACCATAACGTAAAAGTAACTCCCAAGGTTTGAATGCAGGACAATAGGTTCCACCTCATCAACTACTTCCCAATACCCACATGTTATCAAATACTAACCATGCAATGTTTGAGGGTTGAAACTAATGCATAAAAACTAGGTATGAAAAGTATGATCAAAGTGTGAACTTGCCTCGTACTGTTGATAAAGATGATTCACACTCATAACTCCAGATATTTCTACTCGTCTCACTCCGGTCAATCTACCGTAAGCAAGCAATAGTAACCACACATAAGCAATCACTCAAAAGATCGGGAAGAACAAAGAAGACACTTCGGAAAACATCAAAAACCAAGAAAATAAATCTTGCAACATAAAACAATTTCTAACAGTACCAAAATTATGTGAATTTGGCCTTATCAGAAAGTTCAGGTCAAGAGCTTCGATTTGCAAAAAGAATTAACTGAATCGGAGTTATAAAACTCAACTTATGATCAAATGAAGTTTGAATATAAATCTGTTTTAATTCAAATTTTAAACTTTCAAAAACATGTTCAAGTTGTTTTACTGGATAGAGGGGGTCATAATGAAGAAGTGGGCGTTGGTTTCGTTGGATTTGGACAAACAAGCGAAAAGTAACGAAGGTTTGAAAAACAAGGACTAATCTATAAAGAAAATAATCATAGATAGGTCCCTGACCGAAATTAAAAAGAAAAAGGAATAGGCTAAATAACGACCGTTCGTTACCGAACGCTAACGAACGAACTCGTTCGCTGCGAAAGTATAAACAGCGAACGTTCATTGAATAGGACTAACTAAAAAGGAAGACCGATCTAAAGGGAAAAACTGGTTCAGGCTTTTGCGGTTTTTACGTTCGGGCGGCTTGTCGGTTTTACAGGAAAAACTGGCATCGGTGACGGTTGGCAGACCGGCAGCAGCGGCGTGCGTTCGGTGACAGCGGCTGCGGGGCAGGGTGCGGCAACGACGATGGGGCGGCGGCGCGTGCGGGCGGAGGCGCTGGTGTGGCGTGGTGGTGGTGGTGCAGCGGCGGCGAGCACAAGCGGCAGCGGCGTTCGGCGGCAGCAGCGGCGAGGTCGGCGGCGGCATGGCAAAAGGAGGAGAGGGCGATCGGGGCCCGGGCTGCGGCCTTTATAGGAGGTCGGGGGAGGCGGCGGGGAGTCCGGGCGGAGCACGGACGTCGAGGCGGCGGCGGTCGCGGCAGCGCTTGGGAATCCGTCCCGAGCTGGGTGGTTTGGCAGACGGGCCGGCTGGGCTGGGCCTCGGCTGGGAGCTGGGCCGGCCTAGTTCGGCGAAAGGGAGATTCTTTCTTTTTAAATAGTTTTGCAGACAAGAAAACGAAATAAAATAAATAAATAAAAATACTATAGGCATATAATATATCAAAATTTTCAGAAAAAGTTTTTTTACGACTTGAACATTTTTCTAGCATCAAATAAAATCTACACAAATTCAAATAAATCAAACAGTGCTACCGCTCTAATAAAATCCAGTAAAAATCATTTTAAAAATAACCAAAATGATTTCAAAATTATTTCTCTCTGATTTTCTGATGTAGGGAATCATTTTACTCTAATTTCCATATATTTTATTTTTGGAGAAAAATAATTTGAGATAAAAACCAAATAACCCCAAATTGAAAATAATTCCAAAGGGGACTTTTCAATTTAATTCTCCGAAACTCCCAACTCATATTTCATATGTTTTGAAGAAGTCATTTTATCTTCTCTCATGAAAATCATTGAGTTGCTTAAAGTGTCTGAATTTGAAATATTTTCCAAATGAAATTCAAATATTTTAAATACCCTTTTCATTTATTTAATTGGAAGAAGTCATGTCATCTTCTCTCCAGGGTTTCGTGATGAAAAGTATTTGAAATCACGGAGATCATAAATGCAAAATGAAAGTTTGAGAAAGTCCTTTTATTCCCTCTCATTTAACTTTCAAAATGTTTCGAATTTCACTCACTTTCAGCCAATCAATCACAGAGCAATCAAAACTATGTATTTATTATAACATTCCAAAATTTATAATTTTGGGATGTTACAGAACCCCCCTCCGGTAGATCACCGGCAAAGGTCCCCAGATGGGATCTCACGGGTACAAAAGGTTGCGGCGGTGGAAAAGTGGTTGCGTGGCTCTCCTGGATGTTTTCAGGGTATAAGAGTATATATAGGCGAAAGAAGTAGGTCAGTGGAGCTGCGAGGGGCCCACGAGGGTGGGGGCGGGCCTTTCCCCTGGGCGCGCCGCCCTACCTCGTGGCGGCCTCACTGCTTCCTTGACGTCCACTCCAAGTCTCTTGGATTGCATTTGTTCCAAAAAAGATCCTCGCGAAGGTTTCATTCTATTTGGATTTCGTTTGATATTCCTTTTCTGCGGAACACCGAAATAGGCAAAAAAAGCAATTTGCACTGGGCCTTCGGTTAATAGGTTAGTCCCAAAAATAATATAAAAGTGCATAATAAATCCCATTAAACATCCAAAATAGATAATATAATAGCATGGAACAATAAAAAATTATAGATACGTTGGAGACATATCAAGCACCCCCAAGCTTAATTCCTGCTCGTCCTCGAGTAGGTAAATGATTAAAACAGAATTTTTGATGTGGAATGCTACCTAACAAAATTTTCAATGTATTTCTCTTTATTGCAGAATGAATGTTTAGATCCGAAAGATTCTAGATAGAATTTTAATATTGACATAAAAATAATAATACTTCAAGCAATGCTAACCAAGCAATCATGTCTTATCAAAATAACATAGC